>NC_081145.1:2271194-2571194 GCF_958295425.1 Solea solea | reverse complement strand
GACTGTTGCAGCTTTATCTGTAGCGGAAACAGACAATGGTCACAGGAGCCAGTCAAGGAAAAAAAAGCCCATCTTTTTTGGGAAAAGCAACAGTTGTGGTGGACGTTATGAGCTCATATCATCAATATGCCGCATTAATTCCTTTTTTTTTTATATGTACTCTATTGCCTCGTGTGAGCTTTTCTGTCTTTTACTTCTTCTGTCTTTTATCCATTATTCTGTACAGCACTTTGGTCCACCGTGTTTGTTTTAAAGTGAATGAAGTTGGATTGGATTGGATAATTTTAAAATATAAGTGGTTGTTTTAATATGCAACAATAAAAAAATAACATATTTATGATCCAAAATTAATCTATTCATTTAAAAATAAAAACATATAGAAATGACTCGTTACAACTTGATATTGTTTGGAGGGCCACATGAAATCGATTAGAGGGCCACATGTGGCCCCCAGATCGCCACTTTGAGACCCCTGACCTGTTCTATAGGAATGATATCCTTAAATGACCTCTGTTGTGATCAGGCACTATATAGAAATAAAATGAACGTGACTTTCAATAATATAATGGTGGAGGAAACACTGAAACCCTTCCAAAGCTGTTCAGCTGTAGTTCTGGACTTTTACTGAGATACACTGTGGTATGACGTCAGTCTTAAACAATTCACCACAGATTCTATTTACATGTAGAACTGACTCTACCTCTTCCCTCTTGAGCTTCTCTCTCTTCCTGATGAGCTCTAGCAGCAGACGAGTTCGCTCCAGGTCGTGCCGGAGGCGGTGCCACTCTTTCAGTTGTTCCTTTAGCAGCTGGTTCATTTCCATACGGTCCTGGAGAACAGCAATGACCGGTTGCTTGACTTTAGGTGGCTGAATGTTGGCCTGCAGCCGGCGGATCAGTGGCACGTTGTTCCTCGACTGTCTCTTCAAAATCCAGTAGCTCAGTAACCGTTCAACAAACTGACGTTTCCTCTGAACTGCCACTTGGTTCAATATAGTGTCGAAACTGAGCCACAGGAAATAACACAAGATGTTAGTCAGAAAATACAGTGGGTGAGAAATGTCATATTTTTGATCTGTTTTCACGTCTCTTATGGAACGTGATCTCTCTCTGAACGCTCCAGTTTACTAGGGATGCCAGACTATGTGTGTAAGCAGCTATAGCTTCTGTCCTGGAGGAAATATCTCCCCTGTGATTTCCATTGATTTTTGAATGATTAACTTTCCCCACTGTGACTCGGTTGCAGGCAGGTCTGTGTGAAATTCTGTTGCCTCTGTGTTTGTGTGTGTGACAGGCAGCTAGTCTGTCACACACTTGACATGTGGGGAAATAAATTGAAGACAGCCCACTGACAGCTGATCTATTAATTTATTCCTAAATAAATTGTCAACTATTTCTTGTTGTCGATTAATCATCTTTAATCTATTTTAATAATTAAAATAACTTCTGACATTTCAGCTTCTTAAACATGAATTTTTTCTGGCTTCTTTGCTACATATAACAAAGAAATCATTAAAGCTTTGAGAACATCAACATTTCCAGGTTTTGGGGAAAGTGATAAACATTTTCTTACATTTTATGGATAAAAATAAATCCATTAACAGAGAAAAGATAATTTTATCAATTATAAAATAATCATTAGTTTCAGCCCTAGATGACATGCATTTCTGGAGTGTTGGTCGCATTCCTACCTTGAGGAGGTAATACTTGGACCAGTGTTGGTGGTGGTCTCGGGCTGTGGTTGCGCTTCGGGTTCCGCCCTCTTACTTTTTTTCTTGTGCCAACCTTTGGCTCTGGAATTACCCCTTTTCTCAGCCCTCTTGTGACAGGCTCCATTTTTTGAATGCAACTTCTCATAGACGTTGACAGGGCGGCGGTTGCAGCCTTCAGGTGTGTGGCTGCAGCAATAGGCAGTTTTTTTCACAGAGAATGTGGTGGCACCAGATGCCATCACCTCTTTGACAGGCTCCATCTTCATGTAGAGGCCAGCCTTCTGGGCACAGCTGACATGGAAGGCAGTGTAACAGTTGATCTTGTCACACTGGATGCATGCTCCTGCACCCTTCTCCTTACACAGGTAGCAGGTCAGCTTCCAACGTGCAGGTGGGATGTTGCGGACACCATCGATGGGCTCGATGAAAACCGTGTCTGAGAAGCCGACCTCTGGGACCCACAGAGCACATGCCACGTGGCCCCAGCGGTCGTCATCTGTCTTTTTCAGAGCTCCACCTTGGTTGGGGCAGAAAACACACTCTGCAGGCCGTGAAGGACACTGCAGGCAGTGGCGACACAGCCACTGACCCTCTGGGATGTATGGAACCCCATAGCACTCCTGATGCACAGCGATGTTGCAGGAGTCACAGAAAAGAATAACATTGCTGTCTGCACCGTCTCCATCCATGCAGATGCAGCAAACAGCATCCTCGTCCACAGGAGGCTGCAGATCACTTTGACCCTGTGTGACCAAGAAGGACTCCTTCTCAAAGCGGTCCATCAAGAACTCAAAGAGGTTGTGTGACACCTGGCTGATCCCCTCACTCTTCCTCTTCTCGTTGACAAGCTCCAGCCAGGCATAGTCTTCCTCATCCATGTCATACTCCACTTCCTCGTCCAGCTCCTCAGCAGTCCTCTCTGTGTACTTGTAATATGCTGCTGGCCTTTTCGGCACCACGGGCAGATTGTATTCAACAGTTCTAACCTTTGGCTCTAACAGGCTGCTGACACTGCTCTGTGTGCCACTCGTGCCATGAGAGGCCGTGAGAGCTGCAATTTTCTTCTGCTGGTTGTTTTTGAGACGCATAGAGCGCACCAGGACCTGCTGGGGCTTCTCATTATTCTCCTTGTTGCTGTTACACTCACTGATTTCCTGAGCAGCGGGGTCATCATCAGTGATAACATCAAGCTTGTCATGGATACTAAGCCGGTGTACGCGGCCGTCGACCTCCAGCTCTACGATCCGCTGAGCTTGCGCATAAGTCAGTGTTTCCCGGTTTGGTGATGGCTTGATCGGAGATGACTCCCTCTTCAGCACAGATGGACGGTGATTTCTACCTTTTTTCTTCATCTTGAAACTGTAAACCCCCTGAAAATCAAAGAAATTAAACAACAGCATTATTAACTGACTGATGTGTGCTATAGAAGCAAAATCTTGTTGTTCAAAAATGTTTTCTAATTCAATAAATACAAGTGAAGCAATGTCGAGCACACAGAGCAATGTGAGTTGAATGGAACATAAACCAGCACCAATGATTAACAGCTTTAAGACTGACTCAAATATGCATCCCAGGAGCAACGGCGGTCAGTTAATGGTGTTGTCAGCATCAATGATGTCAGCACCTTTTTCAAGGAATAGAATAATAAGTTAAACTCTGCGCTACTCATTAGACTATGGTGGTGTTTCATATATCAGTGTTTCTCATTCATTCACGGAGCAGCGAGGTGGATATGATGAGAGCAGAGAAGACAACTCACAGTAGGTCTGTGAAGGTTCTCAGTCATCCAGTCCAGCTGGTCGACTACTAAACAATTCACAATAAGTTGTCAGTATGACATCAAACATTTTTAATACATTTTCAAATGAGTTGTATGAAATTAAGATTAATCAAGTCATTTATGGATGCACACTTTCCATGTTTCCTTTGGATAATAGTGCAAATGCAAATAAAAGGGGCTATTAATCGGTGAAACTTAAAGTTATACAGAGCACAGCTCCTAATAATAATAAAATAAATACAATCAGGGCTAGTACAGCGTACACAGCTTTTTTGCTTTGCCTTCATAGTTTTCACTGAGTGAGCGCTGTAAGAAAAATTTAATAAAATGATGGGTCAAAATGAATAGAGGGTCTCAAACCAGGACACAGATTTAAGTCTTCAAATGTGCTTGATTACAATGGAAAAAAGTACATGTCCAACAGTACTCAAGCTATGTTAAGTTAATGTCTGGCCAACAATCAAAAGTAGAAATACTTCCACTGTAAAAGGTGATGAGAAAGAAATGCCTGGAACTTACTTTGTAAAACTAAACAATAGAAAAAAGTGTTGCCAAATAAAAAACAATGCATAATGTTATTAATGCACATGCATGTCCATGATTGTTCACTTATACTTATCATTGAATTGTTATGTAAGGATATTAAGAGTCACATATACCTAACTGCAAAGACATAATCTGCAACATTTACAGACGAGTCAATAATTATTTGTCTTATATTTAACACAACATTTAAAACTGGACGGTCAGCTTCTAAAATGTGAAATTTCCGTGTATTTATTTGCCATACATTAAAATGAATGGAAACAGCTCAGGCATTAAAATGGGGTGTGGGACGTTGAACAGACAATTCAATAGTTGTCCTACTTAAAAGACAACTGTTTATGAATTGTTCAATAATGATTATGGTTATCTTACGCTCTGAAACAACATTATATTCTCACCAACGTTTACACGTGAGTTGCATTGAGACTGTAAATGCATTGTTTTGTTTGGGAACTCAACTGACTTCCTTCTCTGCTTTATGTTTAGACGACTGAGTAAAGGTAAATATCAGTGATTAAAGCTAGCAGCTCAGTTTATGTTGAGAGCAGCTTTAATTCAAACTCACAGTGTGTTTTCATAGCGCAGCATTATGACTGGATAACATGCAGTTGTTGAATGAACATAGACACAACACTACTCTGTTGGAGTGGTTTTTTGTTCAATATGAGCGGAAAACGACAATAGCTCACTGCTAGCCGGAGTTAACGTGAGCTAAACGCTAGCTGAACACAGCAGAAACACAATCCTGCTCTACAGTGACCATACTTTGGAACATAAACAATACAATAAGCCGGAGATTTGCTCTCATGAGGCGGCGGCGGTCTAAGTCGGCTTCGTTCATTGGTTTAGTACATTCCGTCCACAAACATGGCTAACCTTACCCTGCTAACACTACGGTTACTAAGTGGGGGAGGAAATATGGCGACCAGCACAACAAGGTGCTGCCTTAGCTGCAAGTTCTCTTTTTCCCGGGGAACGATACGGGTTTGTCTAAGTTAAAAACAAATCCCCGGATTTAAGGTGGTGGTTACGGAAGAGTCGTGTACAGCGTGAGAGTGAACTTACCACGGGGTTTTCACGAATTCCGCTCGTACAAAAGTAGCAATGGCGGCGCGGCCCGTGGAGCAGAAGCGGTGGCTAAATCCACATCCAGTCTTTTTATCCAACGGCGGCCGCGGCTCGCACTCAACCGAGAAAACCCTGAGCGTAACTGGCGGGTATCCAGGGCGACGGAGCCGGTTCTATGTGTTCCGTTGTAATCCGTTAAAACGATGGTAAGGAGGACTGTTGAATTGCAGTCAGTCACAAGTGGCAGAGCTCAGCGGTGGCCCGAGCCCTGAGCTTCAGCTTCTCTTCCCCAACAACAATGCGGTACGCTGTGCACGTCGTGACGCGCTGACGTCACCGCGCACAAAACAAACCGGAACAAACGCAATGTGACCATTACAACCGAGAATAAGCAGTACACAGATCACACAGCATGACATAGGAAGACAGTAATAATGACTATTACTATCTTAGTCTATCATTCTGTACAGCCTGCTGGAAGTGATTATTAGAAGAAGAATACCCAATTAATAAATAAATAATAAAAGAAGGACAGAGGTCAAATCCAGAATGAAAACATCTATGACTTTACAAACGTTCAATGTTTATTTGGTTTCAATGTGTTTGAGTAAGTGTTCTTATTCATTATAGAAGATGTCAAATAGAGGTCATGTTTTAATAAATCTATGAATACATTGTTTAGCCAAAGATTTTAAAAGTATTGTACCATCCATCCATCAGTCAACCCCAGCTGACATACTGTAACATGCTCCCCTTTTCTTTAAATACCCTATCAGGATACCACAACTGGCTGCTGTAAGTCAGGGAATAATCAATTGCAGTCTGTTGATAACACCAAGATAAAATAATTTGTTATTTTGAGATAATAAGGCTGGTTTTCTGGTGATAATGAGATACATGAATGCACGGATTGGCCCCACACAAAAGTACAGATGTACGCTTGCTCCCTGTAGGTAGACCAAACAACCTGTAACAGGCCCGAATTGGATTATCAGGGTGGTTTCGGTAGCAGGGATGGATGTCCGGTAATCACGGTACTGTAAGAGAAAAACTTTTAAATTAGCAACTTACATTCCTAAGCTTAAACCTGACAACTCAGTAAACATAGGCCTCTGTGTAACCCTGGCACCCATCATTTGTCTACAGAGTTTGCCTCATTATATCTTTGTTGCACATAACCAAACTGGGAGCGATATCTCAACTATGCAGTGCTCCCCAAGGTCGACTCTATGTATCAGCAGAGGAAGGTGCCAGGCATCATGACTTGACGTCTCTCCCCTCTCCCCCTTTTCTCCAAAACCTTGACTGACAGTGGATGCCCAACTGTTAACATCTGCCTGTTCATGTTCTCCTCAGATCTGAGTTGTCGTCAATAAAGCTTTTCAACTTAACTCATCACCAACTCCAGAAACTCCATCCTTGGTCGTCTCACCTGAACTAAAGTGCAACATTCTTAGTTTGCCTTATCATGTCTGAGGTTGACCACATCCTAAGAACTGTGTAGATTAAGGGGATTGATTATGAACTTGATTATGATTACATTACATGTCATTTAGCAGACGCTTTTACCCAAAGCGACTTACAATTATTGTTCAAATTCAGATACTGATAAAATGATTTTGTTCAAAAGTAATGATGGGGTTATGATGTGTGGGTTTGTCACAACTGAGTGATGGATTTGGTTTCCGGGGAAGCCTATAGAGCTGTGGCCGTCACAGGGGGAGGGGCCTCGTGAGAGGGAAAATAATGAGGGAGAACTCATAACCCACGTCCACCCAACAGAGTGTGGAGTCTTTGATGCTGTTGAAAAGCTGGGTTGGATTTGTTTCATGTTTGCTATGTGCTTGATTGTTATTAAGTGTCTATATGGGTAATGGTCAGTTTAAAGCAAAGAATAAACATTTAAGAATTAAATAATAAGTGAAATAAGTGAAGTGAACTATAAGTGAATAGTGAAAATAATTCTGGAGCACAGTCTTTCTCTGATTCCTCTGCAAATGAACCTAAGCAAAGGCCCAAACACAGCCCTGGCATGGAAGAGACAGAAGCATAGTGTAGATAATAAAATAACAACAATAAATAGAAAAGTAGACACACACACACACACACACAAAGACACACAAAGACCCTGCGACCGTTCAGATTCCTCCTCTCCTGACTTCTCCTTTAATATGAATAACAAACCAACCTGATGTGCTTGAATAATGTGTGACTGACATGTGATGCTAATGATTTAGCAACTCTCTGAGAGTTAGCACATCAGCCAGGAGCTCATTCAGCTCATTCAGTCCACACGACAACACAGAGCCACTTAAATGTATTTGATTTTATTTGATATTAGAAATGAGTATCTATCTTTGATCCTTCTAACTCTTAAGTATATTACCCTTCTGGATGAAATTGATATTCATATTTCATTTTATTTTTCTCTGGGAACCCCCTGGGGCCTCTTCATAGAACCCTCAGGGTCCATAGACCTGTTATTGATAAACGTTGTTCAAACTACAACAATAGTTACTTTTTTTAGGGCTCTGTGTGTGTGTGTGTGTGTGTGTGTGTGTGTTACATGTCATTTAGCAGACGCTTTTATCCAAAGCGACTTACAATAAGTGCATTTAAACATTTGGGTACAAATAAGAGCTAGAAGTAAGTAGAGCTTCAAGTAAATCAAACTATGAAGTGCTAACTATGAAGTCAGCCACACACACTCAGAGGCTTTTTAGAATTTAGAATAACTTTTTTAGAATGTTGACACATAAAGGCCGACAGAGGCTTGTTGCGTGAATGGGGCGGAGTCTGCCATCTCTGACTGCCTTGTTTCTGTCCTGTGGGCAAACAGATATCAGACGTCACTGACAGCTTAGACCAGGAGGGGGTTGGGCTATGAAAAGGTGATGATTCCGTCTCTTGGCTCCCAGAAGGTGTAAATCTTTGAGGCTAAAATTCTCCCTAAAGCAGTTTGAGGAGTGCCTACATTCAAATGGCCACATCGTCTTCAGATTTAGATCTTTAGATTTCCACGTGTTAGACATTGATCATGTAAAGCTTAAAAATCACACTTTCAGAGTCAAATAAATAACTCAATAACTTGTTCCTGGTAGATTATGATTTCACTTTCATTGGACTCAGTACATCTTATACTGTGCTTTTACTGTGCACTTTTGGGGAAATCCAGGGTCAAAGTTCACATTTTGCAAAAAAATGAGTGTAATCATCCATTTTTGATGAAGTATAATATCCATCCTAGGATTAGTCCGAAAGTACACAGTAAAATGACTTCATACAACTAGTATATGAAGCACAAGAGATACTGGGTCCAATGAAAGTGAAACCATATACTACTACTACAAATAAATTATGGATTTTATACTTCCTCAAAAAAGGATGATTACACAAATGTCTGATGCAAAAAGTGAACTTTGACTCTGGAGAACTCAAAAAGTAAACAATAAAAGTACTAAATACTACTAGTAAATGAAGTACAAGTGATACTGAGTCCAAAGAATGTGAGATCATAAACTTCTCATAAAACATAAGGACTTTAGAATTTTTTTTTGCATAAAGTAAAGTTTGTATTATAACATACGAAGTAAAAGTACTTCATATTTCTTGTGTATGAAGTGTGAGAGGTACTGAGTCCAATGAAAGTGAAACCATAAACTACTAATAAAAAAATACATATTAAGTACTTTTGTATTAGTAGTAGTGGTATAATGAAGTATAGTATTATACAGTATGCAGAATAGTGTAGAAAGATATAATTTAGTATAGTATAGTTAGTATAGTATTACACAGTATGCAGTATAGTATATAAATAGAGTATAAGATAATTTAGTAATGGTAAGATAATTGTTTGGAGTTTTTTTTCCACATCATATTCACCAAACAAAAATAATGCAAACCAGATTTGGTGTGTAAAGGTGTTATAATATATATATATATATATATATATATATATATATATAAAAATATTAAATCAATAAAACTGTTTATTTTCAGTTCTGGCTTTTCAACTTGCAATCTGTAGTGCAACACTGCCATCTGCTGGACATGCAAACCTAAGCAGAAACCAGATAAAAGGAATGGATGGATTGGTTGGGGTGGATGATATGAGCCTCAAATTATATAATAATTATATAATAATATTGTGGCAATAGTTTAATAGACACAGTTTAAAAATAAACATGTTGGTTTTAACACGCAAGAATATACAGATTCAATTACATTTTATATAGATAGTCCAACACGATTTGCCTTAGAGTTTTATCTATATAGCAAGTGACACTCTCTGTCCTTAGACCCTCATATCGAGTGAGGAAAAAACTCCACAAAAAAAAAATCTTTTTACAGGGAAAAAACCTCAGGAAGAGCCACAGAGGAGGGATCGCTCTCCCAGGACAGACAGACGTGTCACAGACGTACAGAGACAAGTTCCACAGATAACTGACAATACAAAGAGAGGAAAGAGAAAAAGATAGAGACCAGGAGCATTTTCACAAATCAATAACATTTATAAAAATTATCATCATCATCTCTTCCAGGGTGTGACACACACTATCGCCATCTGGGATGAGTTGCAGCTCCTCATGTGACCCTCAGAAAAGGACAAGCCGTGGACGAAGGATGGATGGATGAGGATAATATTAGCGTTATCAGTAATGAGGAGCTATAATAGCTATAAAATAAAAGTACATAAATAACTCATAACTTGACATGGCTTGGAGGTCCACGAGTTTGAGACCTCTGTTCAAGAGGGTACTTTATAATTGTGTATTACTACATGTTTATTACATGTTCCTGTATGTAAATGAGCTGTGGGTGTTCACAACTGTTAGCACTTTATTTAATAAAGCTCAGCTGAACTGTGACCATTGGCGTCTTTGCATTAGGGGCAGCAGGGGCACGCCCCCACCAGAGGGCGCTGCTGTGCAGGGGAGGATTATGAGCTTTAATTAGTTTTCCTGTGTCAAAAATGTCATTGAGCACAAGTTAATAATACTCTCTGATCTTTCCTTCAGAGATGAAGATTGCTGAGGTTCTACCTGTTTCAGTGTTTCAGCTATGAAGCATTCATGCAGACAACTGACATGAATCATTTCATTCCTAAATGACCATGAATAAAACATTGTTAAACTGATGTTTGAATAAATGTTAACAGTATCTTGTAACAAATCACATGCCACAGTGTTTCCATCCAAACATATTTATTTCAGGGTTTATTTCAGGGTAAAGGTCTCTCGTTCACTACGATTGGTCCAGCAACCACTTCCTGTTTCCACTGATCACCTGCAACAGAAACCCATATTTTACATCTTTAAAAAGGTTTTGCAATTATATGTCGAGGTCTACAGGATGTTTTGCCTGGTGTAAGTTGTGTTAGGTAATTAAAGTTATTATTTAACCAACAAGTCAAGACATTGTAGAAACATTTGCTTAAATTTTTATTTTTTTTTTTATAATATGCAATCATATCCAATAGTTAGAATTACTGACCGATTAGTAATGCCTTTAGTGTTCATTATGTCTTTATTGCCATCAAATGAAGAAAAGAAAAACAATCAGTTGTATTCTAGAAAAGATTGCACTAGCAGGAGTCCTCACTGGTTACAAGAAGACTCAAAACAAAACACCTTTTCATAAACCTCATACTGACAAAACTAATTAGTTATTTAGAGCAGAGCCGTTTACATAACGTCGGAGCAACCAAGAAACTGTAAAGTAAAATGTGCACCGATCACTGCACAAAAACCTCATCTCAAAGTTTTACACTGGCTTTAATATTTTGTCTCATGTAACCAGTGGTTAATCTCGCGTCTGATGCTACACAGTTGACTTGCCAAATAACAATTTTCCTAAATTATGTTCCCATTTTGAGAAAAACAAATGATAAAAGTACAGTGTATACCAGTGTCAGTACTGTTCATGTACACACACACACACACACACACACACACACTTATGAACATACTGGGATTTCCCTTAAAAAGTGTAAATAATGTCATTGCATGTCTTAATGTGTTTTTTGTTGGAAACATAAAAACATTTATTACACATACACATGAACTTACCTTGTTTGGTCAGAGGACTCGGTTGTCCTGTCCCACACTCGGTCTCACAGCAGGAACAGGCTTGATGTACGCCACTGGCTTCTGACCACCTGTCAATCACATGTTTAAGAATCATCTCGTCACGTCAGGTAATTTAGCCGACATGCCCGGTCAGTACGCTCACAAGCAGTTTAATCGTGTATAAAATCAGTTTATTAACCTGTACATGCGACTCTGCATCACTATAAGCTCGTGTGTATGGACTGAGTTTCTGCTCAGCTGTGGTTCTGGTTAATTCAAAGGATTTGTTCACAGAATTGACCAGAGCACAGATTTTGTCTATAATAAACACAAGAGCAGGTACTACCTCACATAGAAACGCAGAGAAAAACAAACGCGTTGAGCCGTGTTGGGGCCGTGGAGAAGCGCCATAAGAGTAACTGGATTTTAGTCGGGCTAACTTGTTTACATGACGTTAGATTGTCTTAGTCTGACTAACACTGGACTCAACGTGCCAGTGATTTACACGCTGTACGGTGGCTGCACAGCAAATGTCTGATTCACAACAAAAGGTGTTCTGACTCCTCCTTGATTTAGACCATTACAGCTGTTCTGACACGTTAGAAAAAGGTCAAACATTAGAAAATGTATAAATAAAAGTGGCAGATGTGAAGATGATGGAATTGTAGAGTTGACGGTCTCTCACCCATTTGAGAATGAACAGGCCTTGTTTGTAGCGTCAGCAGTTGCAGATGCTGCTGTTGCTCTCATACTGCATGTGATATAAATCTGCAGAGACACAGCATCGATCAGTTTGACCCAACAGTCAACATTAAAGTGTTGAGTGTGATGAGACTCACCACTCCACTGTGGTCTTGATGGAACCTGAAGGCCTCCACCTCGAACTGTAGCGTGTTGTCCAGCGACTGAGGCAGGAAGCGAGAGCTGGAGCCCGTCAGCTGACTGTCAAACAGACACCTGGACGCAGCACAGGACCAACACGTTTAACAAAAACACACAAAACAAACACAAAAACAGCTCAGTGAACCCACCCATTGTTTCCCAGGAAGGCATATCGAGGGACGGTGTCGATGTTTGGGACCAAAGTGGCCACGCAGCTGTCCACCGTCACTCTGAGAGGAAGATGGTGAAACTGTTTGACTGAAACTTCAAACTTCATCATCTCACCCAACACAAACTGGGCAGACGGGCGAGGGAACTGCCAATCATCTGAGACACACAAAGACAAGGCTGTCAGGACCACGCTGTTATAATGTGTCTGTCTGTCTGTCTGTCTGTCTGTGTGTGTGTCTCACACCAGTCATGAGTCTGAGGGAGAAATAGAGATTTTCTTCTGAAGCTTTCTTGACACTGAAAGGAGCCCAGCTGGGTGTCAACAACCCACTGCTCACATCATGCTTCCTAAAACACACACACACACATTTCACTCAATCTCACATTTTAAAAATTCATAATTGTGACTAAAAGTTTGTCATCAGACACCATTGTTTCTTTTTAAAACAGAACTATGGCACTCGATAGGTCTGAGTGTCTTTGAAATAACACATTCCATGTTAGTTGTACAACATCTGACCTCAGGTAGTGACACTCGATGTTGACAGAGACGTCTCTGGTGCGGATTATTGGACTGTCTCCCAGAGGACTGGGACTGTAGAGCAGCATGAAGACGTACACAAAGGAGTCTGGGGACATCTGAAAAGCATTTTCTACACATTAGACAGTATTTAACATCACTGTAACACTGGAGTCAAACGTATATTTCAGGTTTTTGTTGTGTGGCGATGAGGTACTGACAGAGCCAAGAACCACTCACTGACATTTACACCAACACCAAGAAAACTACGCCACAGACACACGGATCATCACTGGCATGTCATGTTTGAGCAGAACACATTTGTCGCTCTCTCAGTGGTAACATAACGTTTCAGTTACCAACGTCAAACTGCTGCAGAGTGACAACAAACATATCTGATCATACCAGTGCAGTTCTGATGTAAACAGACACGTGTCACATTTATCATTCAACTCTGACACGTCAAAATAAGAAGAGTCAAGGACACAGGAGGTGCAGGTCTAATGGCGTCTTATTTGACTTTGTATAACATGAACACATTTGACCAAAGGATTTCAACAAAGTCACAATATAATTGGCTGGGTATTGCAGCCAATTTCCTAAATACATTTGATTCTGATTGAGAGATATTTCAGTTTCCACACCAGTTCTGAAAGATTCACAGAACTACTTCACCAAATTGGTATGTACTTATATACTGAGGAAGTACGACAGGATTACACAAGTACGATCTAGGAACAGCAGCTAATGTCTGGCCTCATATGATCTTAAAACTGCGTCCCAGGACACAACAATATTTCAGGTTTATATTTGTCTTCTCTGCTGCTATGTTCCGTGAAATGCATTCTGGGATACATGGATTTCCCCAAGTACGCTCAAGTCACCGCCTGACGTATACTTGGTAATAAAACAGGCAGACTCGCTGCTCGCGTACTACGTGTCACAAGTACGGAGAAAAGACAAGAAACTGAGAAACGGCCATGTTTTAAATTGACAACATGCATGATCACTTCCTGTTTTTAATAAACCAGCCGACTGCTTCCAGTAGGCCACACATGTATGCGTACAGTAGAACGAGGAGCTCGTTACCAAGAGTGATTAGTGATGAATTATAGAATCAAGTATATTTTAAGCAGTAAGATGTTCTCAGACCCTGTGAGAAGTATACAGACCCTGTGCAAGGTTTTATACACGGCAAACTAAAGCCACATATTGCAGAACCTCACCAGAAGCTGGCTGCCACACCCATGCAGCTCCGACTCAAAGAGCAGGACTTGAGCATCGGGATCCTCTCCTGTGGCAGGACAACCTCCCAAAGTGACATCTGATGGCAGAACTGGTTTATCAATTCCCAGAAGGTCTTTCTTGACCACCACCCGCACAGAGCTCTCCCCACAGACAGCACTGATGCTGTCAGCTGCAGTCGGAGTCTTCAGCTCAAACTCTGGAGGGTGTCGCGGCTGCTCCTCAGCTGGTGGATCTGGAAACTTCCAAGACAAAGGTTCATGGATGGATTGCTTCTCCTGTTGGACACCTGAGAGAGACAGAGAGAGAGAGTGACGCATTATAATATAAGATGTAAAGCTGTTCTGAAAAACTACAACGTTGAGTCACTTCTGACTTACTGGTGCCCAAGTACTACAGCTTCATTATACACCTGGACCTGCAGTAAAATGTCCTCTCACATTTTCATCTCACAGGAAAACATCCACACATGGCACTACTGGCTTACAGCAGGAAGGTTGCTGGTTTGAATCCCTGTCCTAGCATGTTCTTTCATCAGTGCTTCCTCGTGTTCATTAAATGCAGATTTTTCTCTTCATAAAATGTAATGTTTAGTTTAAGAAAATGGTTAAAAGGTAAACAACATCTTCACAAGTGTGAGAGAGCTGCAGTGCCTTTAGGAGCTGTATGTGTGTGTGTGTGTGTGTGTGTGTGTGTGATCCTCCAGACTCCTGATCAGGTGTTTGTATGTTTTAAAATGAGTGTGTCAGCCTGAAGCAGCGACAGCTTCAGTAAATCTTCTGTAGGGTGACAAAGTCTGATTTTTAAACAACCATGATGATGAACAAATATGAAAAATCTCCAACTCTACCACAAAAACATTACTTGGTGCTTCTTTAATGCAGAGATGCAACAACATCATAGATTGTATTATTGCTACTCCTGTATTAAGTCACTGTCTGAAAAGCCTCAGCCAGGTTTCATGATTCCAAAGCAAAGTCAATCAACTGATCAAACTCAAATCATCACTTTGTGTTTGACAATTTCTTGACAAACACACAGGTTTTCTTTGAAGATGTTTCTAATAAAGACAAGAGTTTCATGCTGCTCATGCTGCTCATGCCTACCTGCTGACTGCTGGACATCTCGCCTGTGGTCTTCATTCCCCCTTAAATGACGAGCTGCTGCTGTGTGAGCCCCACACAACAGCCACAACATTACTCTGATGGTTGACATCATGTCAGTGTTTAGTGGCGTGTTAGACAGCAGGTGACTTTGTAAGGTAGCAACATTTGACTCCACCCTCTGTCTGATTGGCCCAGCTGTGCCTCGTTTACCTGCTCCAACCTGCAAGCTGTTTCTTCACAAATGTGTTTTTCAAGTGGGGACATCACAGTGGGCCACACAGTGGTCTAGTGGGTAGCACTCTTGCCTTTGCAGCAAGAAGACCTGGGTTCGAGCCCTGGTTGGAACAAGGGTCTTTCTGCATGGAGTTTGCATGTTCTCCTTGTGTGTGTGTGTGTGAAAATAAAACACCAAACACCTAACTTATAAATGTATAAAAATAAAACACCAAATACCTAACTTATAAATGTGTCACAATAAAACACCAAATACCTACAGTAACTTATAAATGTGTCAAAATAAAACACCAAATACCTAACTTATTAATGTGTCAAAATAAAACACCAAATACCTAACTTATAAATGTGTCAAAATAAAACACCAACCACCTAACTTATAAATGTGTCAAAATAAAACACCAAATACCTAACTTATAAATGTGTCACAATAAAACACCAAATACCTACAGTAACTTATAAATGTGTCAAAATAAAACACCAAATACCTAACTTATAAATGTGTCAAAATAAAACACCAAATACCTAACTTATAAATGTATCAAAATAAAACACCAAACACCTAACTTATAAATGTGTCAAAATAAAACACCAAACACCTAACTTATAAATGTGTCAAAATAAAACACCAAACACCTAACTTATAAATGTGTCAAAATAAAACACCAAACACCTAACTTATAATGTGTCAAAATAAAACACCAAACACCTAACTTATAAATGTGTCAAAATAAAACACCAAACACCTAACTTATAAATGTGTCAAAATAAAACACCAAACACCTAACTTATAAATGTGTCAAAATAAAACACCAAACACCTAACTTATAAATGTGTCAAAATAAAACACCAAACACCTAACTTATAAATGTGTCAAAATAAAACACCAAACACCTAACTTATAAATGTGTCAAAATAAAACACCAAACACCGAACTTATAAATGTGTCAAAATAAAACACCAAACACCTAACTTATAAATGTGTCAAAATAAAACACCAAATACCTCACTTATAAATGTGTCAAAATAAAACACCAAATACCTAACTTATAAATGTGTCAAAATAAAACACCAAATACCTAACTTATAAATGTGTCAAAATAAAACACCAAATACCTAACTTATAAATGTATCAAAATAAAACACCAAATACCTAACTTATAAATGTGTCAAAATAAAACACCAAATACCTAACTTATAAATGTATCAAAATAAAACACCAAATACCTAACTTATAAATGTGTCAAAATAAAACACCAAATACCTCACTTATAAATGTATCAAAATAAAACACCAAATACCTAACTTATAAATGTGTCAAAATAAAACACCAAATACCTAACTTATAAATGTATCAAAATAAAACACCAAACACCTAACTTATAAATGTGTCAAAATAAAACACCAAATACCTAACTTATAAATGTATCAAAATAAAACACCAAACACCTAACTTATAAATGTGTCAAAATAAAACACCAAATACCTCACTTATAAATGTGTCAAAATAAAACACCAAATACCTAACTTATAAATGTATAAAAATAAAACACCAAATACCTAACTTATAAATGTGTCACAATAAAACACCAAATACCTAACTTATAAATGTATAAAAATAAAACACCAAATACCTAACTTATAAATGTGTCACAATAAAACACCAAATACCTCACTTATAAATGTGTCAAAATAAAACACCAAATACCTCACTTATAAATGTGTCAAAATAAAACACCAAATACCTAACTTATAAATGTGTCAAAATAAAACACCAAATACCTAACTTATAAATGTGTCAAAATAAAACACCAAATACCTAACTTATAAATGTGTCAAAATAAAACACCAAATACCTAACTTATAAATGTATCAAAATAAAACACCAAATACCTCACTTATAAATGTGTCAAAATAAAACACCAAATACCTAACTTATAAATGTGTCAAAATAAAACACCAAATACCTCACTTATAAATGTATCAAAATAAAACACCAAATACCTCACTTATAAATGTATCAAAATAAAACACCAAATACCTAACTTATAAATGTGTCAAAATAAAACACCAAATACCTAACTTATAAATGTGTCAAAATAAAACACCAAATACCTAACTTATAAATGTGTCAAAATAAAACACCAAATACCTAACTTGTAAATGTATCAAAATAAAACACCAAATACCTCACTTATAAAGGTATCAAAATAAAACACCAAATACCTAACTTATAAATGTGTCAAAATAAAACACCAAATACCTAACTTATAAATGTATCAAAATAAAACACCAAATACCTAACTTATAAATGTGTCAAAATAAAACACCAAATACCTAACTTATAAATGTATCAAAATAAAACACTGTATTTAAAATGTACATTATTATTTTCTTTGTTTTATTTTGAATCTATTTTTTCATTATCATCCTGCTGTGGCTCCGCCTCCGTCAGTGCTCTTTTAGTGAGTGGTATTTTATTGTCAATGAAATGAGAATATAATAAACAGGTTAATTAACAAAGAAAACAGAGCAGACAGACTTCACCCCATTCACACAAGCCTCTGGCGGCCTCTGTTGGTCATGTTGTGGAAGTGCAGAAGAACAGACAGACACACAGAGCCACCAAAAGCCCCTCCCTGTAGCCCTATTTCAATTATATTTATTGCATGTGCACTTTATAAGACACTACAAAATATCAGTGGAGGTTTACAGTCGCACATTGAAGAGACCTCACGTGTAGCTAATGCTGTTAGCATACACCAGTGATCGTGATGAGCTCGTATTTGTGATATAGGCTCCTCCTACTTTTCTGCACTCAGAAACGGGGTGAGATCTCTGAACCAGAGACTTGTTCAATGATTTGAAAGCGTCTGGTGTCTATGTCATACAACTTAAAGTTCAAAAATGCCTTTAAGTTGATTTTAGTGCTGAATCAAATCTAACTGTGGGCATGTTGTTGGACTGACTCTGCTTTTATTGACGTCCTTAAAGTCTACTCCACACAAACAGCATGAATACAGTCAGTTTGAGCTCAGTCCTGCTCACACTTGTTTAAAAGGACCAGTGTTTGTGTGCACTTACATTTGCTGACTGGTTCTGGTATTTGTGTGCAGTTGCCTCTATGGTTTTTCCTTTCAGCACACACACACACACACACACACACACACACACGCACACACACACACCAGCCTACAGTTTAGTACAGTAGAGGGGTGACAGAAGGAGAGGTGAGGCAATAGCCCCCTTTTTTCAGGCCAGAAAAAGACCCCAATTGTGTCTGAGTGCCCTTCTCTCCCTCGTCTCGCCTTGCATGCCTCTGGAAGAGCAAATAAAAGAGAGAAAGAGATTTAGAGAAAAGGAAATGGAAGGAGGGAAGGCTGGTTCGCTGTGCAGCTGCTCCTATGGAGGCCTTAGGATGAAATCAGAGTGGCTGAGAAGAAAGGAATGAGACAAGAGAGAGAAAGAGGGGAGAGGGGCCACCCATAGGTGTGAGGCACACTCCACAAATCAGACCACTTTTTTCCAGTCTCTCTCTCTCTCCCTCCCTCTCTCTCTTTCCCTCTCCCTCTCTCTCTCTCTCTCTCTCTTATAATTTCTTGATCAGGGCTTGTAGTGTAGCAGCCCTCCACAGAGCTGTGATTGTTATAACACTGAAGAGGACACACACACACACACACACAGGGCCAGAAGTGATGCTTTCTTTTCCTCTCATTACTCTTATTGAAGCCTCTGGTTTACACTTGGACAAAAGTCGCTTTCCTTTTTTTCTTTCTGCATTGCATGAGGTAGATCACCCCAAAACATTAGGGCAACAATGGCTTATAAAGCTGCTCATCTTTGGCGTGTTTCCTTCTCTTTTTACTGCCACTGATTTGCCCTCTAGCGAACCCTCCACATTCCCTCTCAGTGGACTTACACATCATTGAAAGTTAAATGTTAGTGGGGCTGAACGGCACTTTGCCGCGTTGTGTGTGTGGAAGGTCCCGCTGTTGCACGAGCGAGAGCTAAACGAACCCACCAATCACAGCGGGGTATGTGGCTCCCGGGGGCAGAGAAACATTTCCCTATGGTGGCGCCCGTGTAACATCGCATAGCCATAATAGAATGACTTCTTGTTTGAAATGAGCATGTTTGATTTCCAGTTGGACGAAGTCGTTGTTACCGGCATTGGATTGTATTTTGTTGAAATGGGCGGATTTGTTGGAAAGCTGAAGGCGACATGATCACCACTATCCATGTGGATGATTTGTTATCATGATGAATCTGCAATTAACCACCAACACTGATGTTCCATTGATGATGCCACAGAGGGGAGTGGCTCTCCGACGGGGGCCACTCAGCCGGCTCCCGCCCGCCGTCCTCCATCGGGGCCGATGGTCAGGGCCAGGCTGGAGCCTCATCAGGGGCCTGCCCACTAGTTTAGCAGTGCCCACTGCATCCATGGAGTTATTCTAGAAAATAATAGCCAGTAAATAACGCCTCCATGGCTGCATCCCATGGTTTGTACATGATAAATAAATAAAGAAAGAAAGAAATAAAGAATGGTGTCCCACTGTTCATTTGAAAAAGTCTTTGGTCAACATTTTAAGTGAAGGCTGTGCCACCATCATGTGAATGGTTGTAAATGATTTGGATAGAAAAAGCTGTGTGAAAAGTGCTTTGACTGGTTATCGACACGAGAAAATGCTTTAGATACAGAGCACTTACTATTTAATTCACCGATGACACTATTGTGTTATCTGGTTTCCACTTTGTTGCCTTTATTATTCACTGCTGTGTTTTTACACAGGAATCATACAGCAGACAACAAATCATCAATCTCCTGACATTTCTAACAAACTAACTATATTTAACAACTGGAGACATGTGTAACAGGAAAGCATGTGCTTGTGTGGTCGGGAAGCAGAGGCTTCATGGTGAGGAGCGGTCGGCGCTCGGTGACGGACACAAACACACACATACATGGATGTTGATCAAGTGTATGCAATGAGATCAGGGAGGTGTGTGTGTGTGTGTGTGTGTGTGTGTGTGTGTGAAGAAGGGGAAAAAATGAGCCCTCTTACTTTTTCATGTATCCATATTGTTCTGCAGTGGTGAGCGCAGGCTGGACACACGCCTGCCATTTGGACAACAGGTGGTCAGGCATGTTTGGGTCAACAGACCGTGGTGAATAAGGAACGTGCCAACGCAACCAACAAAGGATGAAATATTAGGTTTGGGGTTTGAATAGGGTGAGCACAAGTTCATCGTTCATTGTCACTAATTGCCCGACTGACTTCATTTTTGTTTCATTACAGGAATAATCTGTCTGAATTACATATAAACATTACAATAATCACAGTACATCATAAACAACGGCTTTTACACCAACAAAACAAAAAAAAAGTTCACCTGAAGTGCTTTTAATCACAGAGAAAAACTGTTGTGTTAGTTTGTGTGAACAGAGGACTTAATTTCACTGAGGTACATTTGAAACAACCCTGTGTACTGTCATTTAAAATAGCTGATTTTCTCTCTGGACCTTGGTGTGTAGCTGAGGTAGAGGTGCTACACTTGATTTATTTATTCTGCATAAAAGAAATATGAGACATACAGTAAAGGGTGATTGTTTCTATCATCTATCATTCTATGTCTTTCCCAGCTCTATCTGCGTTACAGTAACAGGTGCTCCTGAAATGAAGTACAGTATATGAACACCATTAGCCAATACATCACAACATGTCTTTTTCATTATGAAGAGTGGGCCTGCGTGTCTGGTCAGAGTCTTTGACCCCCTCCAGCCAAGACTTTGACAGCTAGACAAGGCGCCAAGCTGCAGGCCACAGCGCTGATGAGTCATGAGAGCAACTGTCTATTCTGCACTATTGTCTGGGGGAGTGCTACTGTCTGTAAGACAAAAGAAGCACCTGCTTTATCATCCACACACACACGCACTGGTCTGCCATGTGCCTGACACAAGGCCACTGTGTGTCTGTAACCTTCTGTTTTAAAATGAGGCTAGTGTGATGTGGGGCTTGGCGTGTAATACACACTTGGGATTTTTTGTGTGCGTGTTGGGGGTGGGAAAGCTCGCTATAGGGGTCAGTTTGGCGGGAAGGGGGGGTTTGCTGGATTTACATCTGTTCAGCAGCGTGTCAGGCTGTGTGCTGCACCACAGAAAACACACACACACACATTTGTGAGGAACAGAGCGGCATCACGTTGGCATGTGCCTGATTAACAACAGGTCAATCTGTCCATCTGCGTGCATGTGTGTACACGCGCGGTGGAAGCACAACACTAACACTTGTTCAGCATCTGTCCTGCGAGGCATGTCCAATGAGCGGCTCACAGCAGTGATGCAGGGACACACAGGCAGACTCAGTCATAGCTGTCAGGCCTCACCATCTCTGTGGCTGCTGATGAAGAATAGCTCATTCATGAGCTGTCAGGATAATCGCATGTACCGCTCTTCACAAGGCCACTGGCAAATAAAGAGAAAAAAGCTTTTGTGATGGTAAAGTTAAGTAAATGCATCTACGTTGCTGCTGGATGATTTTCATATGGTTGTGTTTAATACATAAATACTGACCATTGTCATTAAGGATATCAACAGTCTTAAAGTGGATTCTACTCACAGGTCACAAGTCTTGATTGTCATTATACAAAAAAGACAATGGAATTATATGTCGTCTCACCCACTTACGACAGAGCGACGGTAGCACAGAGGTAGAGTGAGTCATCTTTCAACTCGAAGGTTGTGGGTTTGATTCCTGGCTCCGATAGTATCTGATGTGTCCTTGAGCAAGAAGCGTAACCTCAAGCCGCTCGTGACGGCTGTGCGGGTGAATGGGTATGAAAGATGAGTGAATGGGTGAAAAGTGCTGCACATAGATGTGTGAGTGAATGGGTGAAAGTGCTCTATACAGTAGATACAGACCATGTGTGACCAGCCACGAGAAAACCAGCGACAAGTCGACTCAACGGAGAAAAATAGATTTATTTTTTAAATTTGAGATTTCCGTTTTTTTATGCAATAGGCAAGTTGAAATTTAGATGTTTCCATATATACGTACATATATGTTTATATACGTGTATACTGTATGTATATATGTGTATACTGTATGTATATATGTGTATATATAAATATATATGTATACATATATATGTATATATATATATAGGGATGGAAAACAACACAGGACGTGATGACGTCACCCAAATACTCCCAGCAGCAGTTAAGTGCTGTTGTTGCTGTGTAAATGTAAATATGTAAATATTTTGAAGGTAAAATATTCTTTATAAATAAATATATAAACAATATTATGAGATTAACAAATTTAAATGTTTGTCATTCTTTGGTCCATATGGTAGGACTTTAATAGGCCTCTAATTTTCACATTACTCTAATGCAGGGGTCTTCAACGTTTTCCAGGCTAAGGACCCCCAAACTGACGGAGAGATGGAGCGGGGACCACCCCCTATTTATATATATTGTAAATGTGTAAATGTGTTTTATATTAAACTGGTCCTATAGTGCCATGTGTAAATGTACCTTGTTATTGTGCATTCAATACTAAGATATCCAAATAATACACAGGTTCATACATTCATGTTTTTATTTTAAACATGTGTAAGGTACAGTGAGTAGGGTGACCATGCCACTGCCATTCATAAACATAACTGTAATTCATAAACATAACACAATAAACTGATAGCTGCCAAGATCAGCAATGTCTGTAAATTGCATGTAATCATGCATAAAAGCTATTCAAATGGTCATTTTTAAAACATAAATGTGGAAACGAAAATTAAGGAAAACTGCGTGCTGCCTGTTACGTTACTCCAGCCTTTCAGTTTGCTTTTTAGCTTCCTTAACTTTTATTCTCTTCTTGTTCGTTCTTATTTTTTCACTGTTACTCTCTGAGAGAGTTTGACAGAGTTTTCATATTTTATTTCGTGTTTTAATCAGTCAAAATGACCACTTACAGACATTTTGTATGAAATTATCAATCTTTCCAACAGAACTTGACATTTCTCAACAAACTTTAGTTAGTCAGTCCTTCTGTGCAGCAGGTGTTTCTCACCTCTGTTACATCAGAAGAGACAGAGAGAACATGATGTACACAAAGTTCTGTTACACGTTTCATAGATTCAAGATTTTTATTTGTCATTTCCTCATGAAGGCAAATGAACTGACTTTTCAGTTTTACTTTACATTCCCACCAGCTTACTATGAAGATGTGTAAAAAAGAACAACATATGGCCAAATAAATAAAGGTGATGCAAAAACAATCTGTGAATATACACAAATGGTGAGTTATTAAAGTAATACTTATGACGCTTTATCAACCGAAATTCAATACAAGCATCTTACTTATGGTTGTTAGTGCTGAGAATGTTGCACTTTAACATGAACTAATAGGACTGCAAGTGTGCCAAAGGCCCTGCAACCAGAAATAGACAGTATAGTTTATATTTCATTTTCTTTTTATTTATTTTAATTTGTGTTGTGCAATTTAAGTTTTAAAGGCTGATGAACGCTGAAACCAAAAGCTAGCTTAATATTTTAAGTTCACTATTCTGGTTATATATCAAACAATGTTGTAATATAGTTTATCAAAGGCTACTACAGCCTTTAACTGTGTTTATTGTCTTGGGGGGGGGGGGGGGGGGATAGGCTAATATGCAGCCTATTTCAGCACAGAATTTGTTTTTATTTTTAAACCAAGATGTATATATACTTATACAGGATTATTTATTTATGTTTCATATGTTATCAAAGGCCAAACACTTATATTCCATGTTTCCATTCCCTACCTCCAAAATAAAAGTTGAACGCATAGACTGTAAAGAAGTTAGTTGAAAGAATACACAAACTGAAAAACTGAGGCACTGTCGAATGATATGTTGTTATCTCGGGCGGCCAACCGTGTTTTTGTAAAAAAAATATGTTAAAAGTTGACAGGAAATTTAAAATTATGACTATTATCTGTTATTGTAAGACATGTCTTAACAATACTTAAACACCAACTATAGAGTCTTAAAGGCACACTCTTGAAATACTGTTTTAACAAACAAAAAATACAATTCAAATAAATAATGTCAGTTGTTTTCACTTAAGTTAAATCCTAACTAAGGCCCCCTTGTCAATCTAAAAAAAGAAAGAGAGTAACATAACATACCATTTACAATGGTACACCCCAAAATATACATTTAAATAATTGACCTGAAGTTTGGAGAAGTGGTCACAGCCAAGTCATTTGGCACGATCAAGCTAGGATTCATAATTTGTATGGTTGGTAATTTCATGTACAAAAGACAGAGCGTTCCTTTAAGTGAATAAAAAGAAACAATTTATTAAATCAAATAGCAAAAATCAATGAAACAGTTTGATTCACTGACATTAAATAACACAAAGTTAATTGGATGATCTACAGTAAGTCAATGAACATCAAAGCATAATGAAAAGATAGAAATTTGATCCAATAATTGTCAACTACGACAACTAATTATCACACAAGCTATATACAACACACCAGTGTGTGTGTGTGTGTGTGTGTGGGTGGGCGTGCTCAATCATGTGTAACAGGAGGTGAAGATTAAGAAAGGGAGTGACCAATCAAAGCCACTCCCACTTCTGGAACCAAAATCGCGAAGGTGTGCGCAGTCGCAGTGGCTGTAGACGTCCTCCACACAAGATAGCGCCAAAAACAAATATATAGCATGGCTATAGACGTGCATGTTTGACACAAGATGGCGCCTCTGAGGGAGCTCTCATTCATGAATGAAAGCAAGAGAGAGAGAGAGAGAGAGAGAGAGAGAGACACAGTGTGATCACAGCACAGCGTGAGAGTTGATGGCCGTTGAAACCACACACACCTGACACAGGTGAAACCACAACACAACCATCTCCTCACCATGTGACCTGTCTCCTCGCTCACCTGCAAATTGGACTGCAGTTTCACAGATCTAAGGAAATCTATCTCACTACGGGATCGCATGAGGAAAATAATAAATGCATAAACAGAATATAAACAGTTTATAAAGATAAATACAAACAAATGTGTGGGTACGCAATCCGTCGGTCCAGGTGCCAAGTTTCCATCTCGGGCCCAGAGGAGTGCGTGGTTAGACGCACAACAGGTTTCTCACTCGGCCAGCGAGTGTGAACAGGCTACTGTCACAAGGCTGAGGAGAATAATAATAAAAATAAATATAATAATATAATATAAAATATAATACAGACAGATAATGCAACATCGTTCATGTCTGAGGTGTTTCAAACCTTTTGTAGGTGTAAAGGAATTCAACACTCCACTAATGCGCCTGGACAACCAGCTTCAAATGGACTGGCAGAGAGAGATGTCCAGACCTTCAAGGCGGATATGAAAAGACTTGCCAGCTTGTCCATGGATGTGGAGGACAGAACCGGTCCACACATCAATCTGTACTACAGGACCTGTTCCTACACCGCCATATTGGGACCAGGTTGGATTTCCTGATACCCTGATACCTGACACCCAAGACTGTGCCATGACTACAGTGCAGCAGGTCGTTCTTTTGAAATGGATGACGCTGTGTATCTGCAAAGCACTGGGAGGAGGACACAAGTGAGACAGACTGGTCCTGTGTCATATGAGGTCAGGGAGTGTGACTCTGACACATGGAGATCAGCTGAGCCCGTGCTGAGGCTGAACCCGAGTTGCAAAAGACTGAACCACAAGCTGAACTGGATGACAGCAGCGATGGATCTAAGGAGATCCTGGACTCTGCCACCGAAACCACCAACACCTGAACCCATGGCTGAGTGATTAAACCACTCAAACTAACCTGTTATTTATGTGTGTATTATGTATAACAGTCAGAATGTTAAACATGTATAAACGTTTATATCATAATAGTTAAGCAGTTTAAAGAACTATTGCTAATGTTAAAAAAAATAGTTGAAGAGGAAGAGAATACATTTTATTGTTTAATGTCCATGTTTTTATGTTAATGATGAGATATTTTATTATATTTTATTGGTCGTTAAATATTCAAATTGAGGTCATGCCAATTGTATTTTTCTAAAGACAACTATCCATATTAGGAAAACAAGTATTATTACTGATACAGTATCAGTTCTTTTTGTTTCAGCTATGTTGGAGAAGATGGTGGTGATGGTGTTGAATTATAGTTTTGTGATTTTGTGGACCTCAGCATATACTGTCGTGAGTTTATGGTTGTGTGGGCATTCATGTTTATGCTGATGACACTGTGATGTGCTCCACAGCCTCCCACAATTACACCTGGCTTCATTCAGCAGAACTTTTATCATTGAAGACTAAAGTCGTGCACTTTTCAAACACCAAGGCTAAGCCACAGAATATAACTTCTCAAGGTTCACAGATAGAGTCTACATCATCATACAGATATCCTGGTATTTTAATTGATGAATCCACATATTAATCAGCTGGTAAAAAGGATGAAACTTAAACTGTCTTTATTTCAGGATTAAATCATGCCTTTTTCTTTGCCACTGTCACGTCAGTCTTGGACTATGGAGATGTTCTGTACATGCACACCTCATCCCAGAGTCTGCATGCCCTAGACACTGTGTATCACGGGGCTCTGAGGTGTTTCACCAACATACGATCTCTCCCTCATCACTGTCTGGTACATGAGCTTGTTGGTTGGAATTCTTTATCTACACGTTCTCCCCTCCTACGTGTTGACTTTTATCAACCAGCTCTGGATCCTATCAGCTTCATTCCCAGGATTTTTCTCTCACTGTCTGTCCCAAGGGTCAGAACTGAATTGTCGAAAAAAGGCTTTTATGTTTGCCTGGAATGAACTGCAGAAAGATTTGAAAATGTGATATTTGATTGTGTATGGCTGCTGAGTATTTGTCTGTAACCTTGTTGTACTTGGTTTGTTTGTAACTGTGCTGCTGCCTGTCTTGGCCAGAACAGTGTATATATATATGTAAGTAACTCTGTAATGTCCACATTAAGATTGATCTATTTGGCAAGAGGAAGTGTATCACACAAATGAACAACAACATCCAACATAGTATTTTCTCCACCATAGTTTCCTGACTTGTCCGTCATTTTTAATGTACATGAACAATTATATAAACAGGACGACCAATCACGTAACATCACACTCTAAATGAGAAATGATAAGTGGCATGCTAATGGGCAGGGACACTCACACACTCCTTGATGGTGATCGGCGTAATCGTGCATGCAGCCATTGATATCTGCATTAACTGTTGAGTGCAGGCGTTGTGTCTTAGCAGAGCAGTCAGCTAGTATGTGCAGTGGATGGCCTTCAACTCTGAGACACACTAGCATCTCCCACCAAGCATATGGCTGGGGGCCGGGGGTGTTGAGGGCTTTGTCGGTGTGTGTGCGTGTGTGTGTGAGTGAGTCCCTTTGTACATGAGAGTTCTATGCATGTGCGTCTCTCCCTGTGTGTGTGTGTGTGTATGTATAGAAGATCAAGGGTAACCCTGGCCATAGAGGAGGTCAGCAGCGTGACAGCGTGGCTCTCCTAGCGACGGAGCGCAGGAATGTTCTCAGGGCCTGGGCCAGGGGAAGTCGGCTGCCCTGGAACAATCACACAAGAGTTAATATTGGCCCTGAAGGTCAGATGTTAAATGCCTGTAGGTCACAAGATGGAGGATGGTTGTAGCCAGACCAGAACGGGGGGGGGGGGGGGGGGTGTCAGCGCTGCCTCATCTGTGTTTGTGTGTGTTCCAGTCTGGACACAACAGCTCTCTTCTGAGTTTTATCAGGAGAGGGAGCAAATGGATCAGTCATTAAAGAGACAAAACATTCATTTGCAGTAAATAAACAAATCAACACAGACAGTGAGCGAGCTCACAGCCTAACCTACATCCATAATACAACATTTTCTGCATACATACCAATACATGTATCAGGATGTGAATGTGGTTACAGGCATCATCTTTTTCAAATGTATCCAGTTCCAAAAGTGGTGTCAGCAGAGATTTCAAACTTCCAGAAAATAAGTCATGCATTTTTAAATTGAAACAAAGTAGTGTGTCGGATTTGGCAATAATTCAGTAACAATATATACTGCAAAACAATGTTCAGGATCAATAAAGGAAAGGTTTACTTGGTATTTTGTACAAATACACTTTGAGACATAACACGAAATGACTATGAATGTTTTAATTCAAATGTGTGATATATTTAAGAGTGTCAATAAAAGCCATTTAATCAGTTATGTGGTTCCTGCAACTTTCACCCAGGAGCAAAAACCAGTCTTAAATGATTTAACATTTATTGTGTTAATTATTGATATGGAGTTATTTTAAAACAAATGAATGTGATGTCATTTTAGCTTTAGTAGGGTGCATCCTTAGATTCTGAGGAGGCGCTTCTGTCTCAACAAGATGAATTTCAATGGTGTCTCAGCCTGTGGGTTTAGAGACACCATTTTATACCAGTTTATAAATTTCAGGTCGAGACTGGAAATCTGTTTTTCACAATGATAATAAGTCATATTTGACTTGACTTGATCAAAGAAAAGTTTTCATGTTGTTTTTTTAAACGTCTGCATCTGTAAGCATTGTTCATTCTCATGTTGAATTGACAACCCCTGACAACCTTTCACCTGAAACCCTTAAAGTAAAAACCTGAACCCAAACCTGACAACAGAAATACGAGCTCTTTGCGAGAATTTGTGGGGTCGGACACAAGATCACAAACATAATCAGGAGCTCGTACAAAGAAACATCAAAGTCACCCACGTAGGCCAACTCTCCCAGAGCTTCATGATCAAGACAGGTGTCAAACAGGGATATCTATTATCTCCATTCCTGTTCCTCCTGCCTGGACCATGAGGGAAACAACCGAGGGATCCAGTGGACACTGTGGGAGCAGCTGGATGATCTGGACTTTGCAGACGACACCTCAACAGATGCAAGAGAAGACAAACAAACACTCATGAGCAGCATCAAAACTTCATGTATTTCTGGACCCACTGCAGCCATTTCTGCTTGTGAGCTTTGGTTCGGGGTGGCCGAATAACTGCAAGCCTCTGGAGGATCCTCGATCTATGAGGGTGGGAGGCAGTTCACATCCAAACAGCAGCTCTGGGAGGCTATTCTGACATCCTGCACATTCAAACAGAAACTCTACAAAAACTCACAAGTTCAATGGATGCAAGAACTGAACCTGCTATCAACTAAGGGGTCCTATGTTAAAATGTAACTTGACCTGTTTAGATGTTTTTGATGGATTTCGGTAAATATGAACTCCTAATTCTGCAAATCCAACAATCTACCATTTTCAGTTCTTTACAACCTATAAAATGTTTTTAAACTCTGTTGTGCATAATAATTTGGAACAGTGCATTTCAAGTTTTTTATTTTTGAAAAAAATACTGTTATCATTGGGAGGTTTGTTCAACAACATTCTAATTTAAATGGTTGATGACTTGAAAATGATGCTGACTGTCATTTGCATCGACTATTTTGGAAAATCAGAGAAAGATATCATTTGGACACTCTAAATTGACTGCAGGTGTGAGTGTGAGGGTAGGATGGCCGTTGTGATGGACTGGCGACCTTTCCAGCGTGTACCCCACCTCTTGGCCTGTGTTAGCTGGGATTGGTACCAGCGCCCCATGCGACCCTCATGTGGAGGATAAAGTGGTACAAAACAAATGAAAGAATGAAATGCTGAGAAATCTGTGTTAAGTCAGCGAGGCTCCACCTTTCCCTTCTACTCACCCCGGAGATCAGGTTTCTGTGGGCAGTAGGAATTCATGAATGGATTTCTCTCTCTCTCTCTCTCGTATGCATGGGTGAACATTTGTTGAGTGGAGAGTGTCTGTAGTGAGTGTGTTTTCTGATTCTTTTCTTGATTTGTATTGTGAAATTGGCCTTTCTTTTCACAGTTTATTGTTTAAAGGTATCGTAGCATCTCTAGTGGTTCGGGGCAGGGAGAATTGTTGCACATGTCACCTTTCCAAGGAACAAAAAGTACACAAGTGTGAAACCAAACAAAACATCTTGTCGTCCCATGACAATAACCTCAACTGCCACTAGAGGAAGCGATGTCACCCCACAAAACAGGAAGAGCTCATTACATGACCATTCCTATTAGTTTGGACCAAAGCTGCACCCAAACCAACATGGCAGAACCAAACCCGGGGCCATGCGCAGTTTCAACTTTAGGTTATCCAGAGCCACCTGACATTCATCAGTCCACACAAAATGGGTGCCTTCTCTCATCAGCGCAATGACGGGCTCTGCTATCTTTGCATAGCCCTGGATAAATGCCAAGGAACTGTTTAACCTGTTTGTCTTTGCAGGTTCATGGAAAGTCTTTGACAGCGCTGACCTTGTTCTGGGCTCAGGCCTTCCAGAGTAACAATATCGGCCAAATAGCAGAGCGAGGGCTTGCACAAAATGGCATTTTGAGAATTTCAGGGATAACCCCACGTTGGCCAACCGTCCAAACCATGGTCTGCCAGGTGTTGTGAGAACATGGGTGAAGCGATGACATTGTCATCCAGATAGACTACACAACAGTTGTGGGTCAAGCCGGCCAAAACTGAGTTAATTAATCTCTGAGACATCGTGAGCGTGTTAGCTAGGCCAAACGGCTTTGCTCTGAACTGGTATTACAGGAGTGCAGGGACACGTACACCTGCCAGTACCCCCAGGCCAGGTCTAGGGTCGATATGTCCTTCCCTCTAGCCAGGAAGTCGAGAGACTCGTCCATTCTTGGAAGCGGATAGGAATCTTTGACTGTGGCTTTGTTCACTCTCCTATAGTCCGTGCAGAACCAAGGCTCGCAGCCTTGATGAATACAGGAGAGGCCGCGGCCTGTTAACACATTTAATAATACCGTCTGACGGCATGTTGGTGACCTGTTCCCCAGTAATCATTCTCTTCTCTGGAGAAGTGTGATAGGAGGGTAGACACCCTGGCTTAGTCAAGCCCGTGTCTATTGTGTGTTCCACCAGAGATGAGGGACCTCTGTCTTTGTCAGGGCAGCGTCTGCCACTTTGGCATCAATGCTTGCTTTCAGCTCGTCATGGCTGAGGAATGTGATCTGACCACCCATATCCCTCAGCTCTGGAACAGACGCACAGTTTTTGCAAACTCTCCTTGTAGCTGGATGAACATTGGCAGGAATCCTAAAGTCAGTTCCCAGAAGGATGGGACAGGATAGGTAGGGAAGAACTGCCAACGATGGCTGAACAGCTGTCCTAGCAGATGAATCTGGAGCCACACTGGCAGTGTTTCTTCACTGTGCGCTGGAGTCCGTGTAAACCATGCCGACCTAAAGACAGGCAGCCGTGTTGTTTGGATTAAAAGCATCTGAGGAAGTTGGACTTTGCTTGAAATACAACAGAAAAAGGTTTGAACTATTTAGTCTGTTTTAGGCAAAAAAAAAAAAGTAAGATCTGTTGTTTAAAGCTGTTATGTGCCAGTGTGAACCACTGCTTTCACTCATGTTATGGTTAATAATTTGCTTGTAATTATTTGGAAGTAATCATTTTGTTGGTTGAGTATTTTCAGGTGCATTTTTGCTCGGAAACATTATTTGAAGGTTGACATCTTGCAAAATATCACTTTGAACAGGTGTTTTTTTTTTTTTTACCTGTCCTGCCGAGCAGCTTGGGCGTGCAGTGTGACTGACTGAGAACACAAACGGAAACAAATGCAACGTGAGAAATGCGCCTGCAGAAAGAAACAAAACACCTGCAGCAACGGAAACACAAACCGAAAACACAGCGACCGTTTTAACACCACAACTCAAGAAAAGTAGCGCTAATAAGATTGTCCTTTATTAGTCTCCGCAGTGAGGACATTTAGCTGCTGCTACAGGCTGCCACGCGGGAGACACCTGCAGCTCATCGGCCGTTAAGAGTTGAAAGTGTAGGATCGTTTTAACAGATCAGGAGCAGTTTCACACAAGTGCATGTGGCACAGAAATAATACTATAGAAAAAATATGGGGATGATGTTGATTGTGTGTGTGTGTGTGTGTGTGTGTATTTATAATCTCCAATGTCTGTTTAAGAGACATTGTGCAGTTATTTTTGTCACGTTAAATCCTGTTGGATATATTTTATTGTATATTTAAAGTGAATCAGAGTAATATAAACAACTGTATGTTAAATAATAGAAGAATAGAAGTGATTAGTAAGCATGTGAGAGATGCATATTAATTATGTATCAGCCAAAATGATACATTTATTTGTCATTTATTTAGTTTTATTGTTTTCTTTCTTTCGTTCTTTCTTTTATTTTTACATTCAGTCTTTAAAAAGCCATTTTAAGCCATTCAATAAATAGGTTGTAAAAGTAAAATCTGCAGTCAAGTGTCATTTGTTCACGCCGCCACGGCTCCTCAGAGAGACAATCCTACAGGAAACATTGTATTTGTATGTTGAAGTGATTAGTGAGCATGTGAAAGATAGTGTAATGTGTGATCAGCCAGAATCACCAACCAAAACGTCGTCCAAATGGGATCATATTTGTGACTTTGACAATAAATCCCCAGTAAGTTTTTTCCAGGTTGGCAGGTCTGTATGTTTGATTGACAGATGCCGTCACAGGAAGAGGCATGAGCAAGACGTCCGACACAAGAATCAAAGCCAACAATGCAAGTTACAGCCAATCAAAATATGTTATGCAAATCAATCAAATCTCATTTCTACGTCAATCAATCAAACAGTAAACAGAGCAAAGAAAAGCTCTCAGACAAAGTTCTTCTTCTTCGTCTTTGCTGCTGCTAGACAAAGTCACATCACATCATCATCACATTTTAGTTTCATGTTTAACACCTGTATCATTTCCTGATGATATGGTCATGATTAGGATTTGTCATTCGATGTGATTGCTCTAATAATATGATATAATATATTCTCCATGTTGATCGCTTCTTCCTCACATAACACAGCAATTATATCAAATACATCACTTTACACTTTAGCGTCTCTGACACAACAAAGGTGGTGATTAATGTGTGTGTATATCATAATCTGTCCCAGCCATCACCTCAGAGGGTTTGCTGAGGGATTTATTGAAACAAAACCTTTTCTTTCCTCTTTCCAAAACGACTTAAAATGCTGTAGTACATATGCCAGGCCTGTAGGGGTGCTGTAACGTCGTACAAAAAACAGAGAAGAAGAAGTTGCACAGATTACAGATTTAATTACAGAATCAACCAAGTCAGAACCTGGGGAGACTTTTCTTCATCGCCTCTGTGTGAATCCCCTGTTCATCACTACATCTTGCTGTTACCCGGCCTTTTTCATCTGGAAAATGAAGTTGTTTTGGTTTCTCTGTCTCCACAGAAACACAAGGCCGGTGTTTTGAAATGTTCCCACTCTGGGAGACGTTTTCAAAAAATACCGTTTCAGGTCCTAAAACTCCTGTTTGACAAAAAAGTGTGCATATTCACTTAAAGTTGTTTCCTTTAGGGCCCTTAGTAAAGCACTTCTTTGTGTTTTTTCTCTCTTGGTTCAAATTTGACCTGTAATCAAACACTACTACAGGTGATATTTAGTGATAAATGATAATAATATAATAATTTATCTGCATATTGGTTGATACACGTTAGTATTTATTCTTGTTGCCCTGGTTCAGTGAGTTTTATTCTTTTCATCTTTGTTTTTATTCTTTTTTGCTTACTTTGTTTGGAGCTGCTGTCATTGTGTCTGGGATATACAGTATTTGGAATTTGTAAAGTCTGCAATATATTAAGACAACTGTTGAAAAAAGTTTTAATATATGTTATCTAACATGAGAGTTCTTCTTTTTATACTAATAATACTATCAGCATTTGTATAGGTGGTGCTCTTCTTCTTCTCTCTTCCATGCAGAATTCCCCACCCGAGATAACAATGTTATCTATGAGGCAGAGGCAGAGGGAGGTGGCGCTCAAACGAATTCTTGTCCTCAATCTTCAAACACAAGCCCAATACTGTGCTGCACAGATCCTGCAGTATTGTACAGTGTTGTACAGTATTGTACCATGTTTTACAGTGTTGTACAGTGTTTTACAGTGTTGTACAGTGTTTTACAGTGTTGTACTGTGTTTTACAGTGTTGTACTGTGTTGTACATGTTTTTACAGTGTTGTACAGTATGTACAGGTTTGTACAGTGTTTTACAGTGTTGTACAGTGTTGTACAGTGTTGTACTGTGTTGTACAGTGTTTTACAGTGTTGTACTGTGTTTTACAGTGTTGTACAGTGTTGTACAGTGTTTTACAGTGATAAATCAACATTGTTCACTTAATTGATCACTTGGTTGAAAAATGACGTGTGTTTAGCCGTGGATTGAGTAGCATACACACATTTCATTAATCGTATATGAGACTTGGCGGACGGGGATTTTTGCATCTGCAGTTTCTCTGCAAGTTTGATAAATGAGGGATGTTGAAACTCATTTTGTGAACTATTATCAAAATTCACCAACCTTTATTAATGGTGAATTAACAAAAACCTGTCTAGAAACACTATAGATTTACCAATTCGTAAGAGATAGAATAACATTTTGACTTCACACATTACAAAGGCAAGAATTGAGAAAGTAGACTAAAATCCAACATGTGATGAACTGATAACTCTACTCAAATCATCTTTTAACTATACTTTTGAACTGGGTGATTTTCCTTCATCTTGGAAGGAAGCTAAAATAACCATGATTCCCAAGAGAAAACTTACCTCAGCATGGTTATTTTGGGTTTTCCCTAGTGGTAGTACCTGGTAGATACAATTGGCAAGTCAGTTTTTCACATGGGCTGTGGTTATATAACTCAGTGGTGATATGCAGTTACCACATATCACCACTAGCACACGCCAAACCACTATTCTCATGCCTGATACCGTTATTTTAAAAGATTCACTTAAATGAAAATAAAAATAATGTGTCTTTTCCGGCATTTGAATTTTGCCCATCTCTCCCATAAACATGCAAGCTTCTCTATCACTCTTTTGTTCACGTAGCATTTTCCATGTGTGTCCTTGTCTGTTTGTGTTTTTTTGCTTTTTCAGTTAAATGTCTGAATCCAGGCTTGTTTGATGTCCGGCATCTGAAAGATCGAGGCTTATTTTGCAGCGAGAGAAAGGTGTTCCCGACAGTGACCACTTTATCAACTTCTTTGTGAATAAAATAACATCAATTAGAGAAGAAATGATCATCTCCTCCCTCATATTGGAACCAACTCATCTTTTAGCACAAGAGCTTTAGAAGCACCAGGTGTACAGTTAGACGGTTTCTCCCTGAGTTAACATCATCCAAACCATCGACCTGTCAGTTAGATCCCATTCCCACTAAACTGTTTAAAGATGTGTTTTCTTTAATAAACAGCTCTATATTAACTCAAATGAATCTATCCTTATTAACTGGATATGTGCCAGACGTTTAAAGTAGCAGTTTTTAAACCCCTTCTCAAAAAAACGACCATTGACCCAGATGTTTTAGCTAATTACAAAAGCCTCACTACAAACAAAAGTGAATTGTGGAGTTCCTCAAGGCTCAGTGCTTGGGCCTATACTTTTTACCTTATGCTTCCTCTAGGGAACATTATTAGAAAGCACAACATACACTTTCATTGTTATGCAGGTGACACACACCTTTATTTATCCATGAGCCCGGATGAAATAAATCAGGTTGTTCAACTCCAGGAATGTCTCAGAGACATTAAGTCCTGGATGACCTGTAACTTTCTGCTTTTAAACTCAGAAAAAACTGCGGCCCTAAACACCTGACAGAAAAACTTTACGACCACATTGTCACTTTAGATGACATCACCATCACTTCCAGTTCCACTGTGAGTCACGGCACTTTCATGCTGTGATGACCAGGCCCACGTTGAGGAGGTACTATGTTGTAATGGAAAACAAACCAAAGCGTGTAGAGTCCAGCCGTGCCATGCTGAGCCGAGGTGAGGCAAAGTGTGGTGGGACCATGTAGTGGAAAAGCGGCATTAGTTATGCTGCTGTAGACCTAGACTAGTGGGGAAATTCCTGTGGTGCACTCACACTCACTCACTCACACTCACTCTCTCACACACAGGGTATGAATATGTGTTGTTCTTGAAGATACGGTACCTCTACACATCTGTGAGTTCTGTGAGTGTTCTGTGAGTGTGTTCTGTGAGTGTTCTGTGAGATTGTTCTGTGAGTGTTCTGTGAGAGTGTACTGTGAGTGTGTTCTGGGAGTGTGTTCTATGAGACTGTTCTGTGAGCGTTCTGTGAGACTGACTGTTCTGTGAGTGTTCTGTGAGACTGAGTGTTCTGTGAGAGTGTTCTGTGAGAGTGTTCTGTGAGTGTTCTGTGAGTGTTCTATGAGAGTGTTCTGTGAGAGTGTTCTGTGAGTGGTCTGTGAGTGTTCTATGAGAGTGTTCTGTGAGAGTGTTCTGTGAGTGTATTCTGTGAGAGTGTTCTGTGAGAGTGTTCTGTGAGAGTGTTCTGTGAGTGTGTTCTGTGAGAGTGTTCTGTGAGTGTGTTCTGTGAGTGTGTTCTGTGAGAGTGTTCTGTGTGCTGTGAGAGTGTTCTTTGAGAGTGTTCTGTGTGCTGTGATAGTGTTCTTTGAGTGTTCTGTAAGTGTTCTGTTAGTGTGAAGGCGAAGATTGACAATGACTGACCGAGGCGAACCATCACTTCCAGCCCCAGCTGCTCTCACAGCGAAAACTATGAGCAACAAGAAGACCGCACGCGTCGGGGGAGAACAACAAGGCTGAAACTTGAAGTGGACAATATCCAACACAGGAAACAAATGTTTTAAAAATGCTCCTGCGTGACTTTACAGAGGCTCAGGTCAGTGGGGGATCCTCTGTCCATGAAGACATGTGTGGTCCCCCGGTCATCCTTCTCTCCCTCCCCCTGCATGGCACTGTTTCACTGACTGAGACTCCCCTCCGACAATCAGGGCTTTCATGGGCGCCATAATGACAAAATGAAAGCCAGTTGTGTGTCTGTGGGGGTTTTAATGACTTTCAGAGCTGCTGTGGAAATTCTGGACTCAGTCCAAACATACTACACTGCCTGCTGCACAAAGACAAAGAAGATAAGGATGTGTTGGGCTGATGCTTAGGTTCTTGTTGCAGCAGATTTATTTTAGTTTAGGTGTCAGTCACTGTACTGCTGACAGCTGCTGTTGTGATGACAGTGAAGCAGTTTTCATTCACATGTGTTGGACCTTTTCTGCCTGAACAGGAAACTCGTGTGAAGCTTGACTTCACGTGACAGCAGATTGTTTCTGTTTCTCTGTTTAAAGATGATTTTGTGTCGACACATAAATGACAGAACCTTCCTCTTTCACTTTCTGCTGCTAAATCTGCCATATTTACCATTGTGAGTCATCCCAGTTATAGTGATTAAAGGAGTATTTCATTATTTCAGAATCTTTTTCTGAAGGTTTTTGTGCACGGTGATGCTGTGGAAGCTAAAGTAATAGTACAGGTATTCTGAAGAGCAATATAGTCAGCACTTACCACACTGTGCACCTGTCACACTGGTAAGGTAATGCTTTTTTTATGTGTATTGTACACTGGGAGTGTGTGGTGCTTTTACTTGGAAAACCTTGTACCGGTTGTGATGCCCCACGGCTCAATCACCTGCACCTGAGACCTTTTCTCTAGTAAAGACGGATTAAAGGAGGCATCGTTGAACTCCTGGGGAACAGCCTCTAGTTTCCACATAGACTTCTTTGCAGATTTCTGCTGGGATGCCATCGGTCCCTGGAGTTTTGCCTGATGAGGGGATGCTTATGGCTTTCCCAGTTTCTTAGATGGATGGTGGTGCAGCTAGACCTGTCACGATAACACATTTTGCTGGACGATAAATTGTCCCCAGAAATGATTGCGATTAACGATAATATTGTCGTTCTGAGACCATTTTCATCTAATACAATGATGATGGAATAATAATGCAGGTACAAATGCTCTTGAACGTGTTTAGACTGACGCCATGTTTGCCCCAGCAGCTTTTAAGCATAACCATTACCACTATTCAGTGTTGCCAACTTAGCAACTTTGTCTCTATATTTAGCGAGTTTTCAAAAAAGCGACGAGCAATCCAGCAGCTTTTTCTGGTGTTCTGGGAGACATTTGGAGATAATTTTCCTCCTCAACGAAACAGCAGGTGCTGCTGGCCCCTCCCCCTGTCCTCTCCTCGCACAGCAGTCAACGCAGATGTTCGCCGCTCCGCGTCCAGACTGCTAATGAATCGCGTTTGCGTGATTCCGTCGCTGACTGATCTATAAATGTCAAATAAATTACTGCAATAACAAACTAAATAATGAAGTAATAATTCTTGGGTCACTTTTGCTGGTCTTTGGAATTGTGACATTAAAAAAACAAGGATAAAGTTCATTTGTAGTTCTAAATGTATTTAAGGTGTTTTTTTTACTCACTTTTTGTCTATTCCTCAATGTTCATTGCAGTTACATACACATGCACATATTTAGTGTATTTAGTCATTTAACGACAGCCAATAGCTACTTTCCTTACTGAGGAGTTGGCATCACGGCCTCTTTGAGGTGAGTCTTGTACTGTGCCTGTGTGGGCAGGAATGAAGCAGCTAACAGGTCGTCTGTCTGTGCTTGTCTGTGGGAAAAAGTCATAGCACATTCCTTTTCTTTTTCCCAGGCAGAACGCAAAAGACACTAATGCTATCTCACTGGAGATCTCACTGCAGTAGTTGACATCTTACATGCAGTTGACAGCCCTGCGTGTTCCCTGAACTCTCCCACACCAAAGTCCATAGAGGGCTTTTATTTCACACAGTAGCTGCTGGTCTACTGCTGGTAGAGTAGTCGGTAAGAAAATCAGAACGAAGGACCGACCTCAAAATACCTACAAAATAATACATTTGAACTTCCAGGTGGAAGCAGCAGTGGATCAACAGCTCCTGTGTGCTGTGGTGTAAACACAGCCATGGACTCCATGGACTTTGGTGTGGGAGAGTGATTAGTTTACAAACAGACACACAGTTTAGTTTCCTGTCAAAAAGTCTTTCTAACAGTGAAATGCGGCAGCAGCAGACCGGCAGCCTCTGAATGCATTTGAGCTAAAAGTCTAAAGTCTAGTCTTTGGTGTGGAGGTTTCTCTCAACTCTGTCCATTATCTTACATCCAAAACATCTGAGGAACTTTTCCTTATGTAATATTTTGAGATTCTCTCCATCAATTCCTCAGTTATCCCATTTTCTCTTTTAAATTCATTTTTTATTTAAAAAAACAAAAGCAATTTGTTCAGTTTTATACATGTTTAGTTCACTCAGTGTTGATTAAGTCTTTCTATGTTCCTCAGTGTAGCAGTGCTGGAGCAGCTAGTAAAGCAAGACAACAACACTTTCAGTTTGACAGGATAGAATCTTCTTGCTCCTCCTCTGCTGTGTTCCATTGTCTCTGGTTACAGAATAACAACATCAACAACAACAACAACAACAACATGCACCTACAGTTACACACTGCAGCTTTACAAAAGGAAGAAATCATCTCTCCATGTTTTCATCAGAGCTGCTGCTGAGCTCAGCTGTTTCCTGCTGTGGTTCCACTCCCTGTAGCTGGAGGCTCCAGTCCAGCTGCTCCTGTTGTTTCCTGGTTGTGTAATGACTCAACCGCCGGTGGACTTTTCTCAACACAACTGTATCAGTCAGCCGAGGCCACTGAGAGGTCACAATTCAAATATTATGCAAATCATGCAAAGTTATGGAAATATATTCAACAAAGTAGTGTCACGCACACGTCAGCTGTTGCCTGCTGACACAAGGTTTACGGACTAAAGTTCACAGAGCCACACACACAGTCTAACAGTCTGTGTTCATGTTCATGCATGTTAAATATACACGTCAATTAGAAGTCCCATAAATGCATAAATATAGACAAAGTTCCAGAGAATGAAAAAAAAGAACATTTAAAGAATAGCAGCAAAACAAGGGTAATAAAATAAAGGTACAAAGGTCTTATTCTTAAAAAGCATCACAGGTGTATGTGACCAGCCACGAGAAAACCAGAAACTAGTCGAGTAAACAAAGAATATACAAGTAGTAATCATGACGAAGCCACTGCATGCTTCCAATCACAGTATTGTGGGTCTTAAAACCATAAACTCTGTATTTGAAATAGGGTTGCTTGATTGCTGTGAACCGATTCCTAGTTGGGTGTGGTGATACCACATTCTCGTGCTTTTGTTGTTTTTTCGGCCAATCAGCTGCTCGGCACAGAAGAAACAGGCTCCTCCCTGTTACTGCGTGTGTTTTCACCGATGATCACAACTGCACACTCAATCTAAATCCCCTAGAAACATGAATCTTCAGATCTCTCCACACATCAGTGATTCCCATCTCTGCCATCAATCATTATTTATTCTTAAATGTGACAATTAGTTATATTTACTAACCTTTTTTAGTGCAATCGGTTTCCTAGATTCTTCTAAGTCAGCTGAACGAGACATATTTTACAGTGTACCATTGGACATGTACTGTGTTGTTCAGCAAAGCTCAGTGAGTTGTTTTCCTGATCTGCCCACTGACTGTTGGAGGCACTGAGAGCCAGCAGGGCAGCTGTTATGTAGGAGGGTTTGCCACCCAGGACGGCTGTGATGTGCCGTCCACACACACACACACAGTGATTACCAAGTGATTTGAGTCCACACAAACACTTAGAGGAGTGTGTGTGTGTGTGTGTGTGTGAGTTTGCTCGGATGCAGGATTTTAAACCACTGCATTGACAGTAACATTGTGTCGATTTAAATGTGAAACAACTGTACAAACAAGCTTACATCAAGCAGCGCATGCAGACCACATGTATGATGATGTGTCGAGGAAGATAAATGTGGAGAAATACCGAGTCGATCGAACACGTGAGCGATGTTTATTAAAGGGATAGTTCATGAGGCCCCGACACTGTCATCAGGGTTCACTTTGGTACAGTACGGAACGGTAAAGCCCTGAATCAGAGATCAGTACCTTCACTTGATAGACGGGGTGTGGGCTGTGGCCCGCGGCTGTGTAGCATGACGTTGTACCGGTATGACGACAACAAACTACATTCTACCGCCTCTTTAATAACAAAAGTCTACACAGGCTCTTTCTGGTTTCAGTTTTAAATCTAAAGGTGATTGCCATGAGAATGTCTGTCATTTGAAACAATGTGATGTTATCCTTCGATCTTTAGTGTTATTTTTTATTATTTCTTTATCTATTAATCTTTTCATCGTGGTTCGTTGCTTGTGCAGTTTGAAATCTCTTGTACCTCAGTAACACAGACGTCACATAGAAAGGAAATGATGACTTTGCTTGATTAACTTTACTTATTTTGTGTCTTCAGACGTGGCTGCATTGCACATAGCATGGCTACACAATCGGATTTGCTATGTACTTTAAACTATCACAGAGAAACACAACAGAAAAAAAGTCTCTTACACACTAAGAAATCTCACGTAGCCGACAGTCTGTCCAGGTGGTCAGTGAGACCAGCAGCAAAGGCCTGTGATTGACAACAGGTCTGATGGCTTGTGCCTCAGCATGCCACTCATCCACCACTTCCTGAGCTCTTTGTGTTTCACACACACACACACACACACACACACACACACCATCTGCTGCAGTAGCTCAGAGGCCACGTGCTGCCTCCTCGCTCGCTTTGCTTTCTCCTATTCATCCCTGCGCTTGTTTGCTGTCTTTTATTTGGGGGAGTGAGTTATTCACAGCTTTTCTGTGGCCCACTAACCCACCACACACGTCATTCCACTGCACTCATCACAGCACAGCAGTCCAGTTTGCTGGAGTCTTTATTTAACCTCCTGCAAAGGAGCTGCTCTGATTCTCATCACACACCTGAATATCCCGTCATCAGCTTTAGGCAGAAGGAATCTCATGGGTCACTTTAATTGCTCCTTGCCTGTCAGCCGGTCACAGCAGAGATATCATTTATGAAATAGGTGTATTCCTCCGCTCTGTGTCAGTCTGTACCTGTATCTGCTCTCAGGGACTCTGACCTATTACATTTCATATACTAACCAAATGATCACCGACAAGGCCTTCCTATCATTCAGAGGTAAAACTTCTAGGATCAACATTTTATATGAAAACACAATATGTATCATATATGTCATCATATTTTCATAAACATACTTTAATATGGACCCTCATTCATAATATTTGGATGAATATTCAGTAAAAACAATATTTAAACCACTGTTTGAGGACCACCTGCAATAAACATAGAACTATCATTACTGTGAATGCTTCTCTGCATTCACGGTAACGGATGATGAAGTCATTGCACTACAGATTCAAAGAAATATGAAAATGAAAAACAAGCTAATTAAGAGAACAGACTAATTGAACTTGACATGTGTTGCAAATACAAGTAATACACGTTTTACAGATGACTGGTGTTTCCTGATGAGCTGAGATGTAAGTCATCCACGTTCAGATTCCCTGGAAACACACTGTTGTCTCATACAGTATATTCAGTCTTGTGTTTCCTTCTTCAGGTGTAGGTCCTCTGTCAGAGTCCTGGAATCTGCTGGAGTAACTCTTCTGGTTTGCTGGTCACAGCCCTTAAGGCTCTGAGTAACACTGGGACCACTGTTCCCTTTCCACCCTTTTCTTCTACCTCTTCCTTCCACGCTTGGAAGTTTTCCAGATCCTCATGATGGTGTTAGTCTGGATCTCAACCATATCAGTGTCTTCTGTTTTCACCTCAAGACTTCCAGCCTTCAACTTCAGCAGATGTTCTTGTAATCTGTGTTGTGATGTAGGATGCACCTGTTTGAGTGTTTGTGTCTGTACCTGAGGTGTACCCAACATGCCCTCCTGCACATCCAACAACACAGTGCGCTCCTGTAGTATTGGAACAGTGAGGCCAACTCCTTTATTTTTGCCGTAACCTGAACACGTTTGGGTTTGACTTCAAAAGATGAACATTTCAGCTTTTACTTCCAGATCTGGATCGGTGACACAATTCAGAAGATAGCATTATTTGTATGGAACACAACATTTTCATGTATTGAAACAGAGACTTAAAAAGGATTCAAGTGAATAATATTGAGTTATAAATCCTTTTATTTCAATAAGTGCATCAAGCCTGTGACTCACTGATGCATTCCTCTGCTGTGAGGCTCTTCCAGGCTTTCAGTTGTCGTCTGTTTTTGGGGCTTTACTCCCTCCCGTCTCCTCTATAGCAGGTCAAATGCAGCTCTATAGGGTTTAAGTGGCCAGTCTCAAACCTTCTGATCAACTGCTTTGTGTGTTTGTCGTTATCTTGCTGCATGATGAAGGATCTCCACATCATCTTTAAATGTTTGTGTCGACCTCTGAGTTCGTTGATGATGTAACACATGATGACAGCAGCTCCTGGTCTCTAACTCGCCTCCCTCTTGCCCCCACAGTTTTTGTCTAGAGATGAAGTTTTGGTCTGATCCTTGGTGGTGATCTTAATTGTGCACTTGATCCAGTATCGGACTGCTCTAGTCCCCGTACCTTAGTTCAATCACCTATAGCTAAATCTTTCTTTGAGTTCATTACACAGAGTGGCTTCGTTGACCCTTGGAGACTTTGTAACCCTTCTTTTTTCTCCCATGTACAACAGTCATATTCCAGAATAGATTATTAATTCATAGACAACAGCCTCAACTCATGTGTTGTTTCCAATGATTATTCAGGAACTGTCAAATCTAATCATGTCCCGTTATGCTTGGACATTTAGTTATCTCTGGCCAGCTCATTAAGATCTATTCAATCATCACTTAGCATGAATAGATAATAGAATAGAATAGCTCTTTTTGGACGAACTGTGTATAATATTTTCTCAGACTTATATTTTCTTTTTGGAATATTGGATGCTCTTTTGATGTCATGACCTTTCAGGCAGTAAGAACACCAGGATGCACTGAGACTTATTTACAAGCAAACATCAGTTCTGTAATGATGAAATACTGGCTTATCGGACTCATCTTGTGATTCCTACCAGACAAACTGATATTCACAGTTGAGCAGCTGTGTCCTGGGTGTGGATGTGGACTGTTTACTTTAGCTGATCTGTCAGTTAGAACTGGAAAACGTTACACCTTCCAGCAACTTCCCCAAATGCAAATCGATCAGGCTGAGTGTGTGTGTGTGTGTGTGCGTGCACATGTGTGCACGTGTGTGTGTGTGTGTGAGTAATCCCTACAAACACTTTGATTGCTCAAAGGAAGCTGAATAGTGACACAGAAAAAGTGGTCAGACAGATGGACATGATGGACATGGTGGACATGGTGGACATGGTCAGGGTACAATCACCATCAGGGAATCATCTTTAAAAAGTTTTAAAGTACTAGTAGGCGATATGCTTTCTAGTTGACCTAATGATGTCAACAAAAAACTGAAGCTGGTGTCTGGTTGTTACCATGTCAAGTTCCATGTGTTGTCTTTCTACCATCTATTCAGGGTAAACACTTTAGATTAGGGAACACATATTCACTATTAACTAGGTGCTCACTAACATGCATAAACAGCACACTAGCCCTTTATTAGTAATTATTAAGCCCGTATTAACACCTTATTCTACATAACCTTATTCTACCTCTATTACGACAAGAATTAGGATTTTTCCTGATTAAGGTGTTAATACGTGCTTAATAATGACTAATAAAGGTCTGGTATGCTACTTATATGCATGTTAGTAAGCACCTAGTTAATGGTGAATAGGTGTTCCCTAATCTAAAGTGTTACCAAGTACTGTATTTTATTGTTTAAAGCTGTAGTGCGTAACTTTTAAATATGAGTTGACACAGGGCTGATGTGGGTTTACAGCTGGTGCCACCTGGCATCGTTCCCACGCTGCACACACCATCAAAGACAGAGGCAAAGTTCTGCTATTCTGTGTACACATGCAGGAGTAAATGGACTAGGAATCACATTATTCAGGTACGTTAGTCCCACTTACACCAGCCTGATTTGAGTCAGATTAATGTGTTTACACGACATTAAGAAAACTGAATTTCAACATGCATGTGAGTGCACTGACTGGCTGTGTGTCAGCTCTTCACACCTTTAGTGATCAGTACAACCTGCTGTTGACACATCACATACACCACCTCCGCTGTATCTGAAATGCTGTTTACACTGTAATTCATTGGAACAGAGCACACCAGAGTGTCTGGTCAAAACTGGTTATTTTATATCATAATATATGCAAAAGTCAAACATTTTCAACCAGAAGTAAAGACTAAAATGCCTGTGGTGCTGCTGACTGGGACAAAATGACTTCATGATGATTTAACTGACATTCAAATTCAATGAAGATAAAAGTGTCTTAGAGAGCAGTGCTTGTATTACCAGATGTTTTATCCCCTGCAGCAATGAGAACTCACATAATGTATGTGAGGACATTTTCCATCCATGGCTGTGTAAAGAAATGTCTCTATATAAGTGATCACGCCTCATCTTTAACTGTAAAGGCCGTTATCTGCGTTGGCTCCCACACATTGTTTCTGCCCAGCTGGATAAGCTGAGTTCTGCTGAACTGAGGTGGAACAGCAACTACAACATGATAACACTGACACGCCACCTCCACTTCTTACACTGTTCTAAAGCTGCTGCTCTAATCACTCACAATCAGTCCAATAAAATACTTTACTGTCATTGTAAGAAAAGTGTCACCACATCATAAACAAGTACAAACTCCTGCTCTATCGGAGATTTAAAAAGAAATAAAATGAACAACTGACAACAAAATACAGCTATTTTCAAAGGTAACACACTATATACACTGTGTATATATATATATATATATATATATACACAGTGTATATACTGGCACAATCTTGTGTTTTGGTGTTGTTGCTTCAGGGACGACAGTAACTATGAGTGAGTCAGTTGTTTTACTAAGTAATGAGATCATTTACAAACCTGCAGGTGCTTATAAGTGAAGTGTATATAAATGTAGTGATATCTCAGTGGTGTGTGATATAAATGTCAGCTCTGTGCTGTGTCTTCACAACATCAAGCATTTATTTACACTTTTACGTCTGTTTTGTCCATAATATCGTGCAAACGGGAGGCACGTTAAATAAATATGTATATATATATATATATATATATATATGAAAGTACCACTGATACTTTTACAATGAATGCTTCTCTGCATTCACGGTAACGGATGATTAGCTCTATTTCATATTTTCTATTTCCTATTTTTCACTACAGTTTCAAATGAAAAACAAGCTAATGAAGAAAACAGAGGCTTATACTTCTGCTGTTTTCTCAGGATTGTCAGCAGGACAAAGCCAGTCTTCATTCTGTAAGAGTAATAAAAGCGTTGGGTTACTGTCTGTTTACACGAGAGAGACACAGAGAGACTTCAGAAGAATCTACATCAGTTTTGTATTGTTTCACTTCTGGGAGCTCTACAATGCTAGAGCTCTACAGGTCCCAGAGTGAAAAAACCCTCAAAATATCACGCAGCTAATATAGTTAGAGCTGGTTTAAGTCAATTCTGAGCCATCACTTAGTTATGCTGTCTTATACTGTGTCTTTTATTACTTTATTTTTACTGTATTTTCTTCTATTTTTATGTTTGAATTGTATGTAAGGTGAAGAAAGGTGCGAAATATAAAATGTATTATTAATATTATTATTAGTATTATTGTTGTGCATTGGCTTTGTATTTAAATGTAAAGATGGGTGGCGTTCTGCACGATCCGCTCACAGAGTTCATTTATTCTACAGGAGGGTCAAACAACACAGGTCAGGACACAGGCAGGCAGACAGACAGGCAGGCAGGCAGGCAGACAGGTCGCACATGCAAAAAGACAATCTGACACAGACACACTGAAGGGCAGGCTTATGTAGGGAGGAAGGTGAAATCAGACGCAGGTGAACAGGATGAAGCTCATCAAGAGAACAGGGAAGGGAGGTAAGTGGGAGAAACACAAGCGCACACACAGTCAGGAGAACTACAAAACAAAGCAGAGACACAAGACACAGGCATGTTAGAATGAACAAGATGTACAATCGTTCAAGCTCTAGATGTGTGTCCATGTCGACACACAGTGCTTAAATCACATGACCTCGAATCATCACAAGCCTCAAAAACACATCTCACAGTATGTGACACTAACGTGGAGCGTGGATTCTTCTTCAGTCAACATTAATGATTTTATCCACACCATTGATGGTGTATTAATATATTACAGTACAGGCCTGGCATCATGTTCTACAGGGTTTGATTATGACAAAGTTCTTAAGAACAAAAAGAAAGCTCTGTTTCCATGTGCAAACATGTAGTCAGAGGCAACTGGACTTGGTTTAGGTTTAGGTTTGAAGACGGTTCACCTCTAATCCAAGAGGCTTCTTAAGAATGTGGAACAATGATAAGTCTATGACATGATACTGAAAGGCACAGAGTGTGTGTCTCCACTCCAGATCTGTCGACTGTTGTGGAGAAACTGTCTCTGTGTAAAGCTTCAACATCTACAATTCCTGAATGAATCAAAAATAGAATTCAAAGAAAAAGTGATGTCATAATTCCTCTGGCCCAACTTTTCTTTTGAGTGTGTTTCAGGCATGAATTTCTAATTGTTTTTGTGTTTAAACTTGTCAGTTTGTCCCTTTGTCTGTTAAAGGTTTCTGTATCTGTAATTTGTGAATTGACAAAGCACAGATTTGTCTCCTGCTGCTCTGCTGCTCGACTGTGGAACATCTGAACATCTGAGAGACCCACAGACGCTCCATATACTTTTAAAAAGGGTCTGTTTTTAACTCCTTTTGATTGTTTTGTAGCACTTTTTAGATTTTCTTTTAAATATAAAGTGAGTTACAAATGAAATGTATTATTATTAGAATGATTGATTTCATTGTTGGGGGCAGCCTCTGCTGCATGTGTCAGAAGAATGGCTGAACATGCAAATGTTCGTTTGTAGATTCAAACTGAAACATGAGGAAAAAACTAAATGTACAACATAACTGAAATCTCACTAAAAAGATCAACAAAGGAACAATGATCCGCCTCTACACACACACACACACACACACACACACACACACACACACACAAGGAGACGGAGAGTGAGTGAACTTTTGTGAATGGCCTGAAGAGCCCGCCCAGCCTCTGCTCTGATTGGTCCACCACTCAGCCAATGAGTGGCTTCACTCTGCAGCTCCATTCAAGAAAAAGTCTGCATGATGCAAGCCAAGCAATGTAGTGTGTGTGTGTGTGTGTGTGTGTGTGTGTGTGTTCATCATAATTGATTATGAATTATTTGTATTGAGTGTTTAAAGACATTTGGAATAATTATGTATTATAACAATTACACAGTGTGAGGTGTTAACCCAGAAAAAAACACCTTATTAAACCAAAGGTCACCTAGAGGAAAACAATTCTTTATTATCTAAAGTCAAGTTTCATCATTACAATAGACTTTTGTATGTGTTTGTACTGAGCGTTCCCGGCTGATTCTCAGCAGTCACTTTCATTACCCACCTGACATCTGAGGAGGCGTTCATGCCAAATCTAAAGCAAACTTTTGTGACTTGCTTGACATTGGCTGCAGAATCATTTCTGTCACATAAATGTTGAAGACAGTTTGGTGGATTAGCATCAGTCATCTGCACTTGCCTCTCCCTCTCACCCCAACTGGTCAAGGCTACTCATACTCTTCCAATAATTCATTGGGGATAATAAAAGTATTCCAATATTCAATGCAATGTTGTGCAGCTGTTGTGACCTGTTTTAGTCTTTGTCCCAGAGGGTGAAGAAGGACGTCGGTGTGCAGGGGTGAGGCAGCACCCCACCATTCTCCCTGTAAACTCTGTGCCATTCAAGCTTGGGTGACCTCTAAACCAAATCATCAGGATATCTGAAGAACCCGGGGGTGGGGGGGGGCTATTGTTCTTCAAAGTAGGTCAAAGTCTGCAGCTATCACAATCAATTTAGTCTGACTGGTGAACAGTGGGCATGGAGACAGGGAGACACAGGCTGCAAGGCTGATCACACGTGTTGATATAAACTAAAGGAACAGGAACTAATGATAGTATCATTTCTATTTCATCACCCTCTTTCTCATCCTCACCTCCTCAAACTTCCAGTCTCCTCATTGTTCTTCCTCCTCCTTCTCCTGAGCCTAACACTCCCCTCCTGCTTTTGTATTGTGTAATTAGTCTTGTGGAACATAATGGAACATATTACACAGCTACTGTTGCTGTTGTTACTGCTGCTGCTGCTGCTGCTGCTGCTGTGCATCACTACCACTCATGCCCCACTACATCTATATCAACCTTTACTGCACCTCTGGTTAGAAACTAACTGCATTTGTTGAATCTAATCTAATGTAATCTACTCATGTTATGCTAATATCACATCATCAGAGTTTGCAGATGGAGGCTATTTGCAAACACTGCCTTAATGCCATAGATTAAATAAAGGAGCAATGCCACAATCCATCCTTAGAAACAGAGGCACAGTCTCAGTGGAAACATGGCTGCCAGCAGAGGCACAAAGAAAAAAACAGGTGTCATTCATTTATTGTCCACTGTTTTATCTCCACATGAGGGCGAACTGTCCGGGGTGTGACCGCGCACACACACACAAACCACAGCACCATCTGGTAGAAGATGGATGGATTGACGGATGAAGGTGGCATCGTAATTTAATCTACCAAGTTTGGTATTGATATGTGAAAGCATTGGTGAGATGCAAAAAAAGTTACACACATGGACACATGTCCAAGTTTGACCTGTTGGTGGCGCTACAGAGTTCAAAGTACTGGGTCATACATTGGTGTGAGTGATCAGGGGACTGTCCCAAGTCAGTGTGCCAAAATTCACAATTTATCACTTGTCAGGTCCTGACAGGCTTGGGTCAGGTTTCATTCTGTATTCACATCTATAGTCAAACCAAATAACCTCCAAACTCCACACAGAAAGGCCCTCAGTCACCTGGGTTGCCAACCTGGGTCTTTATGCTGTGAGGCAACAGTGCTACAGGCCCCAAAGACTTAATTTAAAGCTCACCTAATAAAATCTACAATATCCTAAGACTATGTGTGCTGATTTATTTCACTGTTCGACAAACATTAGTGACTGGAAACTTGTCAGAAGTTTGGTTTACTTTGTTGACCCTGAACAGCTGGTGTGTTTGCAGTGGATGTGATTGTGACATGTGCTGCTCCACAGCAGAATTCAGACCATGAGCCTTGAACAGTGGTGAGACTGGCACTACTGTAATTAGCTCTCGCACCTCTTTGTCTCTCACGTCACTAAAACCATAATCGTAGACTTTCGGGTTCATTAGCCATGTATTATCACAAGGGCTGCTTTAATCCTGTCAGCCTGTTTCCTGGCTTATGCCACCATATGGACTGCTCTATAGCAGTACAATGGTTGATTATATACACATATTTTTTCTGATTTTTCTCGCCCCTCAAAAAACCTAAGTGACTCTGGTTCTCAGGACCGGGCGGAGCGCTGCTCTCTGCCCCAGCTTGAGCACCTTGTAGCAACCGATAACGTAATAATTGAAATGTAATAAAACCAATAACGTAATAAATTGCCAATAATGTAATAAAGTTGTTGAGCCACTTTATTATTACGTTATTACGTTATTGGCTGGTTATTACGTTATTGGCCTTGCATTAAAAAAAATCCTTTGATAATGTAATAACTGAGCCAATAATGTAATAACTAAGGTATCACTTTATTTTATTTTCAATTTCTGGTGAGAAAGTGTCACACTTAGCCTTAATATTTCATCTTGCAACAGATGCTCAAAGAGGCCATAGCCTGGAAGTGCCAATTAACGCTGCGTTTGGGTGTGTATCTGCGTCATTACCTCGTCTATGAAGCCCTAAAAGTCCATAACAATCAGTTCAGCCACTGCTGAGAGCTCTACAAAGCGGCAAGGCACGTCCGTTGATTAGTTACGTCACTGGTGAATCTCACCACTCCTAAAACAAACAGCAGACTAACCCGCCTCCTGGTCCGGGCACTAGAGTCCGGGCACATCCGGTGACGTACTTTCAACTGTAGAAGAAGAAGATCTACTCTCGTTGTAGCTGCTGAGTGTATCGGTTGAGAACATGTCGGAAAAAGGTTCAGCGAGTGTTTTCTCTGTTCTGGGTTGTGATAAACAATACCAGATGCTCCACAAGCTCCCCGAAAATGAGCAAAGAAAAGCTCAGTGGATATCTTTCATATTTGATAGGAATATCCCTGCTACATTTCCCAAATACCTCCATGTATGCGGCAACCACTTCACGGAGGATTGTTACACAAACTTCAGGCGATATAAAGCAGGAGACAGCACCAAACTTCACCTGAAGGAAGGAGCAGTGCCAACAATATGTATATTACAATATTTACAAACCGTAAAACTGTCTTTGTGTGCTTGTTCTGTTGTTTAGCATTAGCGATAGTCAGCTACAGGCTAAGCTACACGCGTTCGCTCGTGTTCATTTGCGTTTGTGTTTATCATGGAGGTAACCACATCGTTATCCAAGCTACAGGCGTCCTGCAGCAGTCTTTGCGATGGAGGTGATTCACTTGTCACAGTGTCTTCTGACTCTGGTTCAGACTCCGGATCAAATGCGTAAGGGATTACGGCGAGGGGTTGTGACGAGGACATTACTCAATGTTTTGATAAATGCTAGCGGTGCATCTGCCTTTCCAGAGGGGGAGCTACGGGTCTGAGAGCTGACGTGCCAATTACGTCACTTCCAGGTAACTGGCCAATCACAAGACAGTGGGAAAGCTCTTGTTGGCTGGCCAATCACAAGACAGTCCATGTTCTGCGGGTGTGGTTTTGGTCTGAAACAGCGCGGCTGACGAGAGCGTCAGTGATGAGACATTTACATCGGCTCGTTTGCAGCGACTAGGAGGTTTTTGACCATGAAAACGACTTCGACTTGTTTGTAAGAACACCTTCACATCTCACATATAAGTGAGATAGGACCATGCTATGGCCTCTTTAAATATCCGACCTTATAGATAGCCCTCCACCCTCAAACCCCCCTCCACAGGAAGCCTGAAGGAGCAATTAAGAGTCAATTTGGATTTATATGTCACTCTTAGGGTTCCGTTATAGTACTCCGTGTATCCAACTCCATGACCATACAGACGCTTTGACAAGGTAGTGCGTTGCAGTTTTCAGTATGGTATTGCAATTCACTGCCAAAACGCTAGGGCAGACCTGGGCATTTTACGGCCCGCGGGCCACATACGGCCCTTTAAGCGTCCCTGTCCGGCCCGCGGTATGTCAGTCATAAACACAGATGTTGTATTTATGCTGAGCATGCACTACAACTGTGTTGCTTTTATTTTGAAAAGCCTGACGTATGGACGCACGTATCTGCGTCTGTCTGCACAGCGACAGGTGACGCTAGCCAGTTACCCCTGGCCCCCTAAAAATGTCGACTCACGTTAAAAAAAGAAAAGTTAATTCCGAATGGTGCATTTTCAACAAGACATGGACTGCTAAATATTTCTTTACAGGCGTCAAAGGTAACGCCGTGTACACAAGTCGTTTGTGGTACACAAGTCGCTGTGTTTAAGGATTACAATCTGAATCGCTACTACGTGACCAAACACGAAGAGAAATATAAGAACTTATCTGATGACGAGCGCGCAAAGGAGTCGGAGGCAGCCTATATAGAAGACAACGTTAAGAACGAGGTCCGTAGTACTTTCCTTTTACAAGTGTCTCGGTTTAAGTTCAGGAGTTCTCATTATCTCCCTCCCTGTTCATTATCTAACCAGCGAAGCACCGTCACTCGTATGTAAACTCGTACGGTGTGATTGCAGCATTAGTGTGTAAGCGTGCAGGTGCGCTCTGCGTGTGTGTGTGTGTGTGGGTGTATATTCACTGCACTACACTACACCACACCACAGTAGTATAGTATAATAGTATTCATTATATAGTGTAGTCATTTGATATTTTCAATAGAGTTGGTTAGTAATTGTGTTTATTGTGTGTTTGTTTGCTGCCCAATTTACACCAAAACAATACAATTTACTGCTTTTTTTTTTTTTAGATGAAAGTGATACAATTAAATTGAAATGAATTCAAATTTGGCTTGGCCCTCAACGATATTTTTTGTTTTTCATGTGGCCCCTTGTGGAAAATAATTGCCCACCCCTGCGCTAGGGGCTACTTGGTATATATATATATATGTATATATATATATATATATAGATCGAGTTGAAACATTTTAACTTTCACTGAGGTAAGATGGAGAGAGCGGGGTTGAAAGTTTGAGAGGAAGTGAGTTCTGAAATGAAGCATTTCCTATTTGTAGTGATTCTGCCTGACGGGTTAGTGTATCAGCACACAGGGAAACATTCAGGGCACATCTAGTATGAAGTGCATCCAAGTGTATTGAAATGGGAAAAAAAGGAATTTTATTCATATTGTTGACATTAAAACTGTTGTATTTTGTTGTCTTGTCTTTGGTGGTTGTTACAAACAATTACAACATAGAAAAGAATAATAATAATTAAACAATTAAACAGGTCGAGTATGACAGAGTATTCCTGTGCAGAGACATCCAGTCATTTAACATTTTACACTCATAGTGTAAAATGAAGATGTATTAACACATCCATTCAAACTTTATAACCCTCTTTACTTTATTATTATTACAATGCAGAAGATGGGAGTGGGTATCTGGCATGGCAAAGTTTTCTAACTTACTTAATTTACTTTGCAGATCCCCTGCAGAGTTTGAGGTTTTCCATAATCATATCCTGATGTAAGCTAGGACGCGTTTCAGCTTCAGTCCTGCGGTGAATGAAGCTCAAATTGTACTGACTACAGTGACAATGTCCACAGACGACCAAAGAGAAGTAAGTTAAAGGCGATATAAAATACTTATAACGTAATTCAATCTGTTTTCTTTGTTCTCTATATTCTGGTTCATAAACTGTGATTTCAACTGTTGAACAAAACAATCTAGAAAACTGAGTTTGCATGACATCAAAGAGGAGAAGGACTGTGGCTACATCAAAGAGGAGAAGGACTGTGGCTACATCAAAGAGGAGAAGGACTGTGGCTACATCACAGGAGAAGGACTATGGCTACATCAAAGAGGAGAAGGACTGTGGCTGCATCAGAGGAGAAGGACTATGGCTACATCAAAGAGGAGAAGGACTGTGGCTACATCAAAGAGGAGAAGGACTGTGGCTACATCAGAGGAGAATAACTGTGGCTAAATCAAAGAGGACTACTATGGCTACATCAAAGAGGAGAAGAACTATGGCGGAGGAGAAGTAAGTAAGTAAGTAAAGCTTTATTTGTATAGCACCTTTAAAAGCAGCAGTTTACAAAGCGCTTTTACATACATAATAAAATACACAGAAAGGAAGAAAGCAGTGAGATAAAAGAATAAACACAGGTTAACACTCTAGATAAAGAGATAAAAAGATAAAAAGATAAAAAAAGGTAAAAAGATTAAAAAAGGTAAAAAGATTAAAAAAAATAAAAAGACGGCATCACATAAAAGCAATTCTATAAAAAATTAGTTTTAAGAAGAGATTTAAAAGATGACACTGAGTTTGCAAGCCTTATCTCCGCGGGCAGGTCGTTCAAAAGCCGAGGCGCTCTGACGGAGTAAGCGTTGTCACCCCTGGTTTTTAGCCTCGGCCTCGAAACAGTTAAGAGAGACCCGCCCGCGGATCTAAGGCTGCGAACAGGCTCATATGGGGTCAGCATGTCAGTGATGTATTCAGGGCTAGACCTTGACGAGCCTTAAAAGTGATCAGTAAAATCTTAAAATCAATTCTAAAACGTACAGGGAGCCAGTGGAGTGTAGCTAAGATTGGAGTAATGTGATGCCTCTTTAAGAAATTTGGTGGGAATAAAATCAAGGCTGCACGTGGTTGGTTTCATGTCTGCTAAAATGTCTGATAGGAAAGAAAGTGAAACCGGTTGAAAATTGCTAAAATGTGTAAAAAATATCTATATATCTATATATAATATATCTATAGGTCTTTTATGTTGCATCATTAAAATAAGAAGGCGAGGGGGAGGTGACTAAATCTAAAACCTTAAATAAAACTCTGGGGTTTGAACGGTTCTCTAAAATCAGGTTTGAAAAATAAGCGTTTTTTGCTTCTTTTACTGCATTTTGGTATTTTTTCATTGAGTCTTTCCATATTTCCTTAAAAACATGAATGCCGGTCTTTTTCCAATTTCTTTAATTTTTTCTATATTCTCTTTTAAGCTGTTGTGCCAGGGCCACCCAAGATAAGAACCCTGTCGCATTTACACATAAAGTTAGATAAAAACTCTGAAAACTCCTGAATAAAAACACTGTTTGGTCTTGGGGGTCTGTAAATTATTATAATTAAAAATGGAGTGTTTGAGTTTATCATAAAAACAAAGGGGTTCAAATAAAAGCAGTAAAAGCATTATAAAAAACAGGGGTACATTTAAAAGTATTTCTAAAAATGACAGCGTGTTCGTACGTCAGTGAAATATGGTCGCTGACTAAATACGGCGACCACTGGCCGCAGTCTGATGTGAAGTGGTGCGAACACGCAAACACACGAACACACGTTTGCTGACTTTATCCGGCACATTAGCTTCATATATAAAATCCTCTGAGGGCTGGAAGTTTGTGTAAAACACTGTGCTCCACTGTGCAGCCACCAACAGCACACTTGTCCCTCCGCGTTGACATAATACCGCTCTTCCTCCCTCGCCTGCACTCTCGCATTTTATAGGGACAAGGTGGAGCTAAGGTGGAGCTAAGGTGGAGCTAAGGTGGAGCTGAGGTGGAGCTGAGGTGGAGCTGAGGTGGAGCTGAGGTGGAGCTGAGGTGGAGCTAAGGTGGAGCTAAGGTGGAGCTCTCCAAGAAAACTTACTGGTGGGGTGGTAACATTCGCGGTGAAATGCGCATGCTGCCGTCATAAGCGCAGGGAATTCAACATTGCGTGTTTTATCGCCTATAGTTACACCAAGGGGGACCACGAAAAAAGGACTGAGTATTCTTTTTTCACACTTTGGCGACTGGTAGGGCCTCCAGAGTCCCAAATATAAGTATTGAAATGGTTAGAAAGTTGATTTTGCATAATATGTCCCCTTTAAAAGACAGAAGTTAACTGGAGAGGGTGGGGAGTTGCTGGCAGAAGACCGGGGAGGTTTCAGGGGGATCTGAATTAGATTTTTATTTTGTCCATGGTGGGAAATGACGGTGATGTGCCTGAGATGTGCTGTGTCGATGGGGGGTCTATGGCTGATGATGGTGGGTATGGGGAGAAACTCTGGTGATACTGTTGGTTACGGGTGTGGCTGGTAGGGGGAGCTAGTGGGGGAGAGTGTAGACTGGGAGAGTGGAGGTGATGGATGTTCCGGGGGCGAGAGGGCGTGTGAGGTAAACAGTCATGCATGGGGGTGGAGTGGCTCAGTGGTTAAGACCGGTACCCTGTGTGAAGGACATCATGGTTGCAATGGTCGCAAGTTCGACTCCACCCCTGGCTGATTGTACTCAATTCCATTGTAAGTCGCTTTGGATAAAAGCGTCTGCTAAATGACAAATAAAGCAGCAGATAAAAGCGTCTGCTAAATTACATGTATGTAAAATGCATGTGAATGTGATTGAACAGCATGGAGAATATTTGCAGTTTGCATGCTACTACCCATCCAGTTTGGGTGAATGCCGTCAGGTTTAAAAAAGGAGGAGCGGTCCCAAAATAAATTAAAATCAATAAAACCAAACTTAAGAGCATGTGCATTTGGACTGGAGCCAGGTGACTGGAGACTGAGGATTCTACTAAATTCTACCTGTTCCACGGCCGAGAGAGGGAGTGGGACCAGAAACAGACTTCCCACAGGACCTTAAAAAGCTAAACAGATCGTTAAAACGGAGGACGTGAGTGAGTGAGATGGGAGTTTGCTCAGGATCAGTGGGACTGTGGCTCCAGGGAAGCTGTGTGTGGCAGCGTTGAAAAATCGTGTGTTCCGGTGTGTACCGACAATGAGCGTGGTTGGGGGGAATAGTGGACGAGGGGGCGATTGCTGCTGCTTGTCATGGCTGGATGTTGCCCTGCGAACAGGTGAGTGCCAGTGTGTGCTGGCACTGTCAGCCCTGGAAGGAGGAGAGGGACTCACTGTTACCAGCTCTGGACGACGAAGACTCCGGAGTGTCTGAGCACAGCCTTGCGCAGGAGCCGTTGTCGGGAGGCTGAAGTCACGGGCCGGGATGTGGAGCAGCCAACTGAGCTTTTCGGAGGATCCGTGTCGGGGTGAGCTGGCGCGGCAGGTTCAGCGGCTGAGGGAGCCGGAGTGTCGGCCGCCAGACCCATGTAGTGGTTGGACAGGCTCTAGAACCGATTAGTGGCCAGATCCATAAAATTGGACATCATGGCTTCCTTACTTCTTAGCTCATTGGAGAGCCTTCTGATGTCCTCGTTCTCGATGTAGGTCAGATATTTGTTTATTTGCATTGCAAAGTTCTGTGTCAGCATCAGAAGGCATGGTGCGTGAAGTTTTGGATGCTAGTGCTGCTAGCATGCAACACAGCAGACTGTGGCAGACTTTGACATAGACTGTGGCTACATCAAAGAGGAGAAGGACAGGGCTACATCTAAGAGGGGAAGGACTGTGGCTACATTAAAGAGAAGAATGGCTGTGGCTACATCAAAGAGCAGAAGGACTGTGGCTACATCAAAGATAAGGGCTATGGCTACATCAAAGAGGGGAAGGACTGTGGCTACATCAAAGAGGAGAAGGACTTCTACTTTAATGGATAAATATACAACATCAAATGAAATGGACAGAAGAACTTTAACTTTGCTTCCATGAAGCAAAACAACAAACCTAAACCTTTCCAACACCTTTCCCCAGTGTTATATACAGGAGTATTTCTATTTTTAGAAAACATGTGATGTTAGGACACCACAGCTTGTTTAGGCATGTGTTTCCAACCACAGGATTGCTACCAAAACACAGTTTTATGGTGCACTACCACCCTACCCTATGTATTTGAGTTTAAAGCAGATTTTCACAATTATCACAATACGACCATGAATCTCAACTATTTTGAGTTTAGTCAAGCCATTAAATTGTCATCCCATGTCTAATAGGATTCCATCATATTTTTCCCCTCAAACATTTTGACAAAAAAACTGAATGGAATTAACTTGTACAAGATGTCAGTTTTTGGAGCGGCATCTGTGGAGACTAATGAGATTTTGGGTCAGCTGGTCAAACGGAAGCCAGGCAGAGGCTGTCATTCTGATGTCCATCTCCTCATTCACCTGCTAATAGGATCAAAAGCATGAGGGTCAGGGCTGGGCAGTCAGTGTGACGCAGGCTAAAGCTGAACACACGCCACCTTCGCCCATCTGCCACGGATGGACCCCCAAACCAGATCCTGGGGATTAGGTATATGACTCACTGCTTTAGGTTGTGGATGATGGCTATGGAGTGTGTGTAATTATCCGATGCTCCATCCCCACTAAGTTTTCCATTGTTTGCTCTATACTTTCAAGATGACACATCCAAATAGATTATCCCCCTCTAAAGCAGTAATCCTGTGGCTGAAGTGTCGAGGTGACCTCTGAACAAGCAACAACTGCGTAAACCCTCAGGTGTCTCTTTATCAAGTTGAGCCACAGCATTAAAACCTAAACTATGACTCTGCATTGATTTAGATACACCACAGTCCAACAGAAACAGAACTGGAACTGCTGTAAAATGACACAAATGAACATAACATGAAGAGGAGGAAGATGAGGAGACAAGCACATGTGCAGCGTTTGTTTACTACAGAAGCAGAAGTGAAGCTTCTTCTTCTGCTTCTACTTCCGGAGAAGTAGACAACACTGCAAAGTCAAAATGAGTCACTGAATAAAACAATACAATAACATTTCACATAATACCACAATTTTATATATTATATTATACTGTATTATATTATATTATATTATATTAACCCTTGTGTGGTGTTCATAATTTTGTTACTCAGCCAATGTTCGTATATACATATATAGCTAATATTTGCCCTTTACCGTAGTAAGATCACATTTATGAATTAAAGTGTTAAAAAATCAAGAAAATCAATTATAATCAAGATATGAGTGGAAAAAAATTAACAAATTTACAAATGAAGCAAGGTTTTTCATAACTATTTATTTTTAATTATTTATCATCATTAGAAATGTAACCCATTTAGATCAGTTTACACAGCGCAACCTTGTCAGCCTTGGCTGCCGTGCAGCGTCACTTGCCAGTCGAGACTTGCGTTTGTCATCTGCCCCCCTCTCACTCACAGTGCTGGGGGAGTGGCTGCAGTAGAGCAGAGAGAGCGGCGAAAGCCAATGTGTGCTTCTTTTACCGACATCTTTTGCATTACTTATCCAAACAACATCAAACTTGGCACTGCACTTACTCGTGTCACAGACAGACAGCGGTTCCTGGAATTTATAGATAGATGATGTTTAAATGCCCACAGGGCAGAAACTATTATAGTAGTTTGAACAATGGTTAACAATAACAGGTCTAGGGATCCCGAGGGTTCTACGAAGAGGTCCCAGGGGGTTCCCAGAGAAAAGATTTGCGCTGTAACAGCCCCAATTTAGTTCTTCTGCAGTGTGTTTGTGCTTGTATTTTATTTACAATTAATTCAAATACTTTGATAAATGAATCATGAATTGGAAGATTTCCTTACTGAACAATGCTGTTATCTGTGTGTGGGCATCAGTGGCTACTTCTTTCAATGGAATTTCTTTTTTGAGAGTATCCATCATCTGAATGAAGCATGCCTTCTCCATTGCCACAGATTTCCTAGCAGTCTCCCGCTTGTCCATGGTTACAATATGCATAATGTCTCTGGAGTCCTGCTCGATGGTTGTGTATGTGTAGTATTGTGCTGAATGGCCTAGTACAGATAGAAACTGTTATTCTATCTATAACCATGTCATGGTCATAAAATTTCTAGGACAACAACGTGGTCTTTCTGTTGCAGACGTGCAATAACATGGACCCTGTTCCACTCCCAAGATTGTTCCACTGGTCCCTTCCTTGAAGGGACCCTCAGGTGGATGTTCTTGGTCGAGAGCCAGACTCTCTGGCCTGGCTGGTAGGCGGGGGCGGGTCGTCTCCTGTGGTCAACTGTTCTTTTAACCCATTCCCCTTGGCATATGAGGACCTGCCGGGCGGCTGCCCAGGAGCGTCGGCAGTGGCGGATCATGGCATGAGCGGAGGGCACGGACACTTCTGGTTCTCGGTCTGTGAAGACAGGGGGCTCGTAGCCATACACACATTTAAACGGTGAGAACCCTGTGGCTGAGGTGGGCAAGGAATTATGAGCATAACCCCAGATCAGGTGTCTGCTCCATGTTGAGGGGTTCTGTGAGACCAGGCACCGGAGGCCAGTTTCCAACTGTTGGTTGAGGCGTTCGGTCTGGCCGTTAGCCTCCGGGTGACATCCGGAGGTTAGGCTTAGCCTTCACTCCGCTGAGTCGGCAGAACTCCCTCCAGAAGCGAGACACGAGTTGGGGCCCCGGTCCGAGACAATGTCTTTGGGAAAACCATGAACTCGTGGTTAATCATAAGTTCGGTCGTTTCTTTGGCTGACGGCAGCTTGGGCAGGGCTATGAACCTGGCCATCTTGGAGAACCTGTCCACTACTGTGAGGACCATGGTGTTACCTTGCGAGACCGGAAGCCCAGTGACGAAGTACATAGAGATATCCTCCCACGGTCTGGAGGGGATAGGGAGCGGCGGAAGCAGGCCCATGCGCGCCCTGGAGGAAGTCTTGTTCCGGGCACAGACCGAACAAGCCTCAACGTACTCCCGGACCTCCGGCTCAATGGACGGCCACCAGAACCTCCAGGAGATGGCGAACATGGTATGCCGAACTCCCGGATGGCAGGAAAGCAGCGAGGTGTGGGGCCAGTGGATCACCTGTGGGCGCAGCTTGACCAGGACAAACAATCGATTATCAGGGCACCCACTAGGTGGCGGACCCTCACCATTTGCCTGCTTAACCTTCTTTTCTATCTTCCAAGTAACCGCTCCAACCACACAGGTCAGTGGAAGGATGGGTTCTGGTTCCTTGGCAACAGGCTCGGGATCATAGAGTCGTGACAGGGCATCAGATTTGACATTCCGGGACCCCGGCCTGTAAGAAAGGGAAAAGGAAAAACGGTTAAAAAACAGCACCCACCCAGCCTGGCGAGAATTAAGTCTTGTAGCTTTACGTGTGTATTCGAGGTTCTTGTGGTCAGTCCAGACAATAAACGGGTGTTCCGTCTCCTCTAACAAGTGTCTCCACTCATCCAATGCCACTTTTACCACCAGTAGCTCCTGGTTGCCAACATCATAATTACGCTCCGCCCGGGACAGAGAATATCGTCTCGGTAGGCATACACAAAGTGATCTAGAAACTCTCCAAGAACATCATTGATCATAGCCTGAAACACCGCTGGGGCGTTGGTGAGGCCAAACGGCATAACCTGGTATTCATAATGGCCGTTCGGTGTGATAAACCCTGTCTTCCATTCATCGCCTTCTATAATTCTTATCAGGTGATAAGCGTTCCATAGGTCTAGCTTGGTGAAGACTTTAGCCTGTTATAGCTGGTCGAAAACAGAAGACATGAGCAGTAGCGGGTAACGGTTTTTAATGGTTATGTCATTCAGGAGGCTGTAGTCTATACATGGTCTAAGAGATCCGTCTTTTTTCTCCACAAAAAAGAAACCGGCCCCATCTGCTGGTCTGAGGTCTCAGAGTCTGTGGTAGGAGTAACAGAGACATGATTAATGGAAGTCATGATACTTTCCGGCAAAGTGAGCTCACAGTGGTTGACACAGACGTGCCCCCACCCCAGGATTTCCCCTGTTTCCCAGTTTATATGGCGCTTATGTCGGCATAACCAGGGATGACCTAGGACAAGTGTCTGGGAGGGTGCTTTAAATATGTGAAAGTTCATTAGCTCCTTATGTCCTTGAATGCATATTTCCAGAGGTTCAGTGGTGTAAGTTATGGTGAACAGTTCTTTTTCGTGATGGGTCTAACCAAAAGTTCAGATTTAAGTCCTAACTTGGCTGCTAGTTCCCCATCGATTAAACTCTCATCAGCCCCTGCACTGAGGTCTGTGGTGATGGCGTGGCGCGTTACCTTTATGGGCGTAAGGTTCCGTGGAGTGGGATCTGTTGCTGTGAGCTGACTCACCACCAGGGGTCTCTTGGCTGGGCAGGAGGCGACGAGGTGGTTAGACTCCCCACAGTAGAAACACCGGCCCTCCTGCTGACGTTGTTGCCGCTCCTCCGGCGTTAGTTGGGCCCAGCCAAGCTTCATTGGTTCATCCTCCCCAGCTGAACATGAGAGACCTCCTTGATGTCAATTTGCCGTCTCGTGGTGGACGGAGTTCATGAACCCGGTTGTCAGTCCGGATGGCTAGGGCGATGAGCGAGTCCAGGTCTGGAGGCAGGTCCAGCGGTACCAGCAGTTCCTGTATAGGAGCTGCCAAACCCTTCAGGAACACGTCGTATAATGCGGCAGAGTTCCACCCACTCTCTGCCGCCAGAGTGCGGAAGTGGATGGCATAGTCACAAACAGACCTTTTGTTCTGTCTTAGCCCACTTAACTCTCTAGCCTTCTCTCTGTTCGTATTGACCGGGTCAAATGTTCTCATGAGAGCAGCCTTAAAGTCTGTGAATGAGCTGCATAGTGGAAACTCTCGAGCCCACTCTGCAGTGGCCCATGCTCTCGCTCTCCCTGTCAGATGGGACGTTATGAATGCAATCTTCGATCGATCTGTGGTAAATGCATGGGGGGAGAGTTCAAAGTGTATGGAGCAGTCTATGAGAAAAGCCGTGCATTGTCCTGGTTCCCCCGAGAAACGCTTGGGTGACGCTAGCTTGATCCCACGACCTGAGCTGGGGCCGCCGGTGGACTGGTGGCCTGCCGTAGATGTTCAACCAGGTCCCGGACTCGGAAGGACAGTTGGCCTAACTGTGCAGCCAATGCCGTTTGAAACTCCTCCTGACGAGAGAGACGGGCATCCTGGGCGTGCAGCGCCACTGTCCACTGGCCAGTCTCTGCTGAGTCCATACTGGTTAGGCAGGCTTTATTTGTCACACAAAAACCCAGATCACCTCTTGACTGAGTGATAAATTAATAGGCTATGAAACAGTCTATGAGCTAAGGTTAGCTTTCCTAAGATGAACATAAGCAAACAACACTTAATAAACAAAAAATCACTCTGGATGGAGGAAAAAATAAACTAGGTAGCTAGATCTAAAAAATAACCAACTGAAAATAACAATAAAGGAGGAAAACTCAAAGGCTACAAAACATTAAACAAAGTGCGTTCCGACTGGAGGAAAACCTGACTAAATAGAAAAACTAAGCAAAACAAAAACACACTCCTGAAAAACGGAGGCTCTATGACAAACTATGAAATCTTAACTAAATGAGGAGGAAAACAAACGGCTATAGAATTAACTAAAGCTATGGTTTCTAAACTAAAGACTTCCAAAATTACATCAAAAAAAATCACTCTTCGCGAAGAACAAACAGGCTTACGTGATCGAGCAATGCTGTGGCTATGACGAGGCTTGAATGCAGGCTGGGGTGAACGAACAAGACGAAACACTCTGGCACAAGACAAGGGAGACAAAGCCTATTTAAACTCATGAGGGTAATGGGGAACAGGTGGAAGCAATAGGTGATCAGGGATGACAGACAGGTGAGGAATGGCAAGTGACCTGAAACGAGAGGAGAGTTAGTTTTCAAAATAAAACAGGAAACGACAAGACAAAACCCCAACACAGGACAAACCTCACCACGGTCTGGTTCCCCGAGTTTTCAGGTTTACTTGAAATGGAGGTTTTCCAGGGCAGGCTTGGTTGGTCACTCGGTCATACGTCATAGAAGATATGGCTGCAGGTCTATGCTGTTGTTAAATATGAAAAAAGACAAAAGTGTCTTTGATCTTCAGTAGATAGTGGACACCAGTGTCTTTGGTCTTTAGTATATAGTGGACACAAGTGTCTTTGGTCTTCAGTAGACATAGACACAAGTGTCTTTGGTCTTCAGCAGACAGTGGACACAAGTGTCTGTGGTCTTCAGTAGACAGTGGACACAAGTGTCTTTTGTCTTCAGTAGACATGGACACAAGTGTATTTGGTCTTCAGTAGACAGTGGACACAAGTGTCTGTGGTCTTCAGTAGACAGTGGACACAAGTGTCTGTGGTCTTCAGTAGACAGTGGACACAAGTGTCTGTGGTCTTCAGTAGACAGTGGACACAAGTGTCTTTGGTCTTCAGCAGACAGTGGACACACAAGTGTCTGTGGTCTTCAGTAGACAGTGGAAACAAGTGACTTTGGTCTTCAGTAGACATGGACACAAGTGTCTTTGGTCTTCAGTAGACATGGACACAAGTGTCTTTGATCTTCAGTAGATAGTGGACACAAGTGTCTTTGGTCTTCAGTAGACAGTGGACACAAGTGTCTTTGGTCATCAGGTCTTTGACGAGCACTCCTGAAGTCCTTTTCCGCTCTGCAGCCTCACAGAAACAGTGGACCTCTGTAGTTCTGGATGTAGCTGGACGTTTTCGCCTTCACCTCTAGCAGCTAATGTACAGTAACGTTGTCGGGAAATTAATAATACAAACAACCTGAATAACAGCCAAACTCAAGAGAGTGAAACAACTGACGACATAACAAGTCGGTGTTATATCAGCAAATGTGACCATCAGAATATCCATTACCTAAACCTAAAGTGTAATTATTTACCAAAAGAAGCGTCGGCAGACTGCGTTGAAATGAGTTTGTTACCCGCTGTTTGCTGCACAATCGGCAGCAGGATTATATTTTACAGTACTCACAAGACTAAAACACAAAACTGTGCTTTCACTTGGAGCCGTGAATATTGCCGGAAGCAGCTGTTCTCTGTAAGTTACATTTTCTTGCCCAAATCAAAACAAAGCACCTTATCAACAAGGCGGAATTCTGATGGTCAGCTCTGATGCAACACCAGCTAGTAAAGTTAGCATGTACTTACTAACCCAGAAGGAAGAAGCCAAACTTGGCGACTGTCTTGAAGCACACGTCGTCATCCACTGAAAACCTTCAAAGTTCACTTGGGTTTTGTCTCTTGCTCGAACAGACTCTCCTTTTCGTTTCTTGGCTCCTTCTGAAAGTATCTGCTTCAGTTTTGTTGGCTCTCTCATGGCGTTCTCTTTGTTTACATGCTGTGTACTATAAAGCGGAACGTTCACGTGACGCATTCCGGGAAGGAGGCTGAAGAAACAACCACGTATAAAAGATGCTGAAGTTGTGGAGACGATAGAGGGATCATGATCACATCTCCATAAAACAGTCAAATTATTACAATGTTTTTTTGTTAAGGTCAAAATAATGCCCTGTATTACTTAAACTAAATATGAAGTCACTTGTCAAGTTAAATGAGTCATTTCAAGTTCAAGCAAAAGCTAGATTATTTAGCTTGTGGTACATTTAAGGCTCAATAAGATTTTTATCACACTTCAGAAACCTGTGAAAAGTCAGACAAGACTTTAGGGATTATGATACATGTGTAACATAAGGCCGGGAATACAGGACAAATCAATCTAGTCTTTTGTTTTTGTTCTTGGGTGTAGACAAGTAAATTCTACTTTACGATCAATAGTCCCAGTTTAGATGATGAGGGAGCAGCTGCCACGATCAATAACCAGGGACAATCCCAGAAGGTCATCACACATTTGTTGTGCTCCTACAGATTTTGTTAATGTTTAGTATTGTTGTAGTAGTGTCAGATATTGCTGCAGCTTCTCAATGGAAGATGGTGTGTTTTTGCATTTTTGTTATTGTCCCTGAAGCACATGTCTCTGAGGCACAGTGTCTCTGAGGTACATGTCTCTGAGGTACAGTGTCTCTGAGGCACAGTGTCTCTGAGGTACATGTCTCTGAGGTACAGTGTCTCTGAGGTACATGTCTCTGAGGCACAGTGTCTCTGAGGCACATGTCTCTAAGGTACAGTGTCTCTGAGGCACAGTGTCTCTGAGGTACATGTCTCTGAGGTACAGTGTCTCTGAGGCACAGTGTCTCTGAGGTACATGTCTCTGAGGTACAGTGTCTCTGAGGTACAGTGTCTCTGAGGTACATGTCTCTGAGGTACAGTGTCTCTGAGGTACATGTCTCTGAGGTACAGTGTCTCTGACGTACATGTCTCTGAGGTACAGTGTCTCTGACGTACATGTCTCTGAGGTACAGTGTCTCTGAGGTACAGTGTCTCTGACGTACAGTGTCTCTGAGGTACAGTGTCTCTGAGGTACATGTCTCTGAGGTACAGTGTCTCTGAGGTACATGTCTCTGAGGTACAGTGTCTCTGAGGCACAGTGTCTCTGAGGTACATGTCTCTGAGGTACAGTGTCTCTGAGGTACATGTCTCTGAGGTACAGTGTCTCTGACGTACATGTCTCTGAGGTACAGTGTCTCTGACGTACATGTCTCTGAGGTACAGTGTCTCTGAGGTACAGTGTCTCTGACGTACAGTGTCTCTGAGGTACATGTCTCTGAGGTACAGTGTCTCTGAGGCACAGTGTCTCTGAGGTACATGTCTCTGAGGTATAGTGTCTCTGGGGTACATGTCTCTGAGGTACAGTGTCTCTGATGTACATGTCTCTGAGGCACAGTGTCTCTGAGGTACAGTGTCTCTGAGGTACAGTGTCTGAGGTACAGTGTCGCTGAGGTACAGTGTCTCTGAGGTACAGTGTCTCTGAGGCACAGTGTCTCTGAGGTACAGTGTCTCTGAGGTACAGTGTCTCTGAGGCACAGTGTCTCTGACGTACATGTCTCTGAGGTACAGTGTCTCTGACGTACATGTCTCTGAGGTACATGTCTCTGAGGTACAGTGTCTCTGAGGCACAGTGTCTCTGAGGTACATGTCTCTGAGGCACAGTGTCTCTGAGGTACATGTACCTGAGGTATAGTGTCTCTGAGGTACATGTCTCTGAGGTATAGTGTCTCTGGGGTACATGTCTCTGAGGTACAGTGTCTCTGAGGTACAGTGTCTCTGATGTACATGTCTCTGAGGTACAGTGTCTCTGAGGTACAGTGTCTCTGAGGCACAGTGTCTCTGAGGTACACGTCTCTGAGGTACAGTGTCTCTGGGGTACATGTCTCTGAGGTAAAGTGTCTCTGAGGTACAGTGTCTCTGATGTACATGTCTCTGAGGTACATGTCTCTGAGGTACAGTGTCTCTGAGGCACAGTGTCTCTGAGGTACATGTCTCTGAGGTACAGTGTCTCTGAGGTACATGTCTCTGAGGCACAGTGTCTCTGAGGCACATGTCTCTAGGGTACAGTGTCTCTGAGGCACAGTGTCTCTGAGGTACATGTCTCTGAGGTACAGTGTCTCTGAGGTACAGTGTCGCTGAGGTACAGTGTCTCTGAGGTACAGTGTCTCTGAGGCACAGTGTCTGAGGTACAGTGTCTCTGAGGTACAGTGTCGCTGAGGTACAGTGTCGCTGAGGTACAGTGTCTCTGAGGCACAGTGTCTGAGGTACAGTGTCTCTGAGGTACAGTGTCGCTGAGGTACAGTGTCTCTGAGGTACAGTGTCTCTGAGGCACAGTGTCTCTGAGGTACAGTGTCGCTGAGGTACAGTGTCTCTGAGGTACAGTGTCTCTGACGTACATGTCTCTGAGGTACAATGTCTCTGACGTACATGTCTCTGAGGTACATGTCTCTGAGGTACAGTGTCTCTGAGGCACAGTGTCTCTGAGGTACATGTCTCTGAGGCACAGTGTCTCTGAGGTACATGTACCTGAGGTATAGTGTCTCTGAGGTACATGTCTCTGAGGTATAGTGTCTCTGGGGTACATGTCTCTGAGGTACAGTGTCTCTGATGTACATGTCTCTGAGGTACAGTGTCTCTGAGGTACAGTGTCTCTGAGGCACAGTGTCTCTGAGGTACACGTCTCTGAGGTACAGTGTCTCTGGGGTACATGTCTCTGGGGTACATGTCTCTGAGGTAAAGTGTCTCTGAGGTACAGTGTCTCTGATGTACATGTCTCTGAGGTACATGTCTCTGAGGTACATGTCTCTGAGGTACAGTGTCTCTGAGGCACAGTGTCTCTGAGGTACAGTGTCTCTGAGGTACATGTCTCTGAGGCACAGTGTCTCTGAGGCACATGTCTCTAGGGTACAGTGTCTCTGAGGCACAGTGTCTCTGAGGTACATGTCTCTGAGGTACAGTGTCTCTGAGGTACAGTGTCGCTGAGGTACAGTGTCTCTGAGGTACAGTGTCTCTGAGGCACAGTGTCTGAGGTACAGTGTCGCTGAGGTACAGTGTCGCTGAGGTACAGTGTCTCTGAGGCACAGTGTCTGAGGTACAGTGTCTCTGAGGTACAGTGTCGCTGAGGTACAGTGTCTCTGAGGTACAGTGTCTCTGAGGTACAGTGTCTCTGAGGTACAGTGTCGCTGAGGTACAGTGTCTCTGAGGTACAGTGTTACCAGTGTCTCAGAGACATGTACCTCAGCCTCAGACTATGATTGTATATGATAAAATATTATTGATGTATCAGCACTGTCATTATTACAGGTGCACGGTGGAGCATAGAATTGTGACAGTGGATAAGAGAATTGAGTATTTTAGTGATCACAGTGGTGACTGGGTCTGCAGGGAACACTGCTGGTTGTTGTAAAGTCTTACAGCTGCAGGAAGGACCTTTGATATCTTTCCTTCACACACTTGGAGTGAAGGAGGTGCTCAGTGCTGACAGTGACATGCAGCGATGTTAGCCTTGCTATCATCCTCCTCTCTCCCACCACCTGCACTGAGTCCAGGGGCAGCCCAGCACAGAGCTGGCCTTCCTAATCAGTTGGTCCAGTCTCTTCCAGGTGGCAGGTAGGGGAGTTGTGTTCAGGGTGAACAGGAAAGGAGCCAAGAATGTTCATGTATCACCTGATAACTGAAGGATGGACATCCAGCTTTTTGAGTGGTTGCAGCATCTGTACTTCACCCCTGCTTATATGTAACTGGTAGAATTTCTAATTGCTGTACATACCTGATCTTAGTGATCACACAACACATTTTTAAAGACATTTCATTAGTACTTTAGTAATGATGTAGGGCTACAGGTCTGGAAGCATTATTGCCTTCTTTGGTATGGGTATGTTAGTAGAATTATTTCAGATTATATCTACTAACACCAAGCGAGAGTGAGCTCCGCAGCACAGGTGTTTTATAGGAAATCCATCCAGAAAGTACATGTTTAATTATAATATTGTGCTTCTAAATTCACTCATTCATCCCATTCATTCTAATCGAGGATGCTGTAACAGATCATGTGTTTTACAAAAGAGATAAATGATTGTTCTAATTATTATTATTATTATAATAATAACAATAATAATCTATCTTCTTCCCTCTTCTCTGTATGTTTACCATGACTTTCCAATCACTCTGGAACATTAATATTACAGACAATATTTACAGGGAAGGTTGTGCGTTAGATTCCTGGCTTCACTATTCGCATGATGTGTCTTGGCGCTGTGTGAATGGGCGAATGTCAAAACTGTGATATAAAGCAGCTTTGAGGAGTCATCCACACTAAAAAATGACAAACCATATTACCTGAAGCTTGCAAATGTACTGAATTAGGAGTTGATTGTGTTCTATAAAGAGAAACTAGCGTGAGAGGTGCATGTGCATGGTTTTATCAATTAGAATATTTATGTGCGTAAGCACTTTCTGTGTTTCATACGTACGCCAACCTTTCACATTAATCCTGCGCACACTTTTGTAAATGAGCGTGCTGTTAACTGCCTCACTGTCTGGGTCGCCAGCTGCTTGGCAGCAGACCAAAAGGCTCTGCAGGGGGTTATAAATACAGCTGAAGATCATTGGCCATCCCATTCCCTCCCTGGAGGAGGTGGCCAACATCTCAGTAAAGCCTTGGCCATTGTCAATGACTGCACTCACCCAGGACACCATCTGTTAGCTGCTCTCAAGGAAACGCTACAGATCACTCAAAACACTCAGCAACAGCTTCTCTCTACACTGAGCACACGCAAACTTAACAGTTGAATGTTGTTGATTTTTTACCAAATTGTTTTGTTTTTTTGTAGTTGTGATACAATGATACAATGACACTAAAGGAAAGATTTCATAGTTCATAGTTCCCCTAAGAACCCAGTACACACAACCGTGATGATGAACATTAGAGCTGCAGCTTCTCTTTGCTTCTTTATGACATGAACTGAAGAACATTTCATGACGTCATTTTGAGGTGTGGGATATTGTGAATAGGATTGAGATTGGTAGTTTTACAATTTAGTAGAATAATATATCAACTTTAAAGTTATTTTCTCATTATTGTGAAAAGAAACAGGCAGAGTTCTCTTTCCACGGTACATGGTTAATAAAGCAAAGTGCTTGACATTGCAATTTTGCAATATCATACAAGTGCATTCCTCAGACAGACACACTGAGGAACATCATCAACACTCCATCAACAACCATTCCAGACATACTATACTTAGCTGGGTGCTCACACTCACAAGCTTTTTTGTGGACCAACATGACCAAGCAGAAACACTGTAATCACAGTGGACAGGGTAACAAGTATGTGTTGTCAAAAAAGAAGTAAATAATCCTCTTTTCCCTCCACCTCCACTAAAACACATCCTGGTCCACAAAACCACTGCAAGTTAAACAAAAGACAAGTGTATCTATTTTTCTCACCAAACTCCCAAAGGTCCTTTCTAACTACATGTCATGTGGTGACACACTGAGCTCTATGAGGAGTACTTGTATCTGATGGTGGGAGGGTAGCGGTCACCAACTAAACATAGGCCCTGTTCACACCTGATATAAACATCCGTCCAGTATCATCTGATCAGTATCAAGTGGACAGCGTAACCTTTGACTGTTTACACCTGGACCATCGGATCTCACTTCCCTGCACTGTACGGTCGTCTGTCAGTTAACAGTGGGAGTAACGGTAGCGTCTTCTTTCTTCTGTGGACACTGAATTGACCATGGACCGATTGCGCAGTTTAATGAGATATATTGGAAAGTCAAACTGTTTGGTGGTGAAGTGGGAAGGCAGGGTGGAGAGAGCTTGGTTTTTCTTGGTCCAGAGCAGATGGAAGTAGGAGAGTGAAGCGGGTGATGAACCTGAGGCAGATAAAGTATTAGAATATCAAACTGAAACCTGGCTAATATCATTACCATGAACTGATGATCTAGCAGTGGATACGGAGAAGTGCCAGGTAGGTGTAAGATGTACTGCAGGAGGTGGTGAGCTGCGGTCGCCACTCCCACACAGAGGATGGGGCAGCTCCCAGTGACAGTTCAGGAGGCGGAGCCTCTCTCTCTGTTTTAAAGACTTAAAACTTTCCTTATTGATAAAGCTCATAGTTAGAGCTGGCTCAGGGAAACCTGGACCATCTCTTAGTTATGCTGCTATAGACCTGGACTGCTGGGGGAATTCCTGTGGCACACTCACACTCACTCTCTCACACTCAGGTTATGAATATGACCTCCATATATGTCATTAACCTTGTTCTTTCTTTCCCTAGTGTGTGCCTTTCCTTCCTTGTATCTCTCTCTTGCAGGCTGCAGGATCCAGATCCATTCGTCAGTATAATGTTCTTCAACAATCTTTGCAATTGCTTGTATGAAGACATTGTAGTTCTATAAACATGTCATTCATGTCTGAACCTATAACTTATTGCAGCTGTTATATTTCTGCTCCAGGTCTCTCTCTCTTCTATCTCTTCCTCAGCCCCCACCCCTCCCTTATGTCCCCCACCTCTCCTGTGTCTCCCATTTTTCCTTTCACCCCAACCGGTCGAGGCAGATGCTGCACATCTTTGGTTCTGTCAGAAATGTTTTTCTCTCCTCTGATGCCTGGTGAACTGTTGTGTTTCTCTACTTACTTTCTTCACAATGCACAGTGCCTTGAGATGTTTGTTTGTGGTTTGGCAGTATATAAATACAAATGTTTTGGGGGGCACTTTGACAACAGAAAGCTACTAAAAGGTGTGAACCCCCTGCCCCTTTTGACAATTGTTCTGGTCTGGCAGTGACAACATAATCTTTACTGGTACTTTACACGCAGTGGATTCAGTCAGATGGCCTGTAATTCCTGTTTTCAAAGGCTGTTCCAGGGCCAGGTCCATGCTGGTGTTTAATCTGGAACCAGGTCTTTCTACCCCACAATAGCATACTCTACTCTGGTACCTCCCCTGGTGTGGGTGGTTCTTTGTTGGTCTAGCATCAATAGCACTTATTTTGGGCAGTTGGAGCAGGGTCAGTGAGTCCAACAAAACATTGTAATGAGGGATTTGACATTATCACAGAATTCCCTAAACAGTTACTGGGGACACCAGACATTTCATGTGTATGGACTCACTTAGTTATGGTTAACTATGGTTAAAGCTTGACTCATTGAATTGGATTCCCATTTGTGTCCCAATAAAGACACCATTTCGTGTCTTTCTACCATCCATTAACTTCTAAACATTTAATGCTTTAAGCTGACAATGCCTACATCCGTCTCTTCGTCAGTCTAAAATGTCCCCAGTCTTTTCTTTTGTGTTCAATCCTACGGCAGTTTTTATTCAATAAATCCTTTGTTCAATAAATAACCTTGTGGCACTCCACAGGTTACTCTTCTCAAACATGATTTAACCTTTTTCATATGAAGCCTATTTTTACTTGCCTCCTGTCTGAAATGTCTTATTCAAAATAAATGGTGTATATCTTCCCAATTACAGGGTCTGTATGTAAAATCTTGTTTTCAAAAGAAAGTTAACATATGTGAGATTATTAAAGAACTGTCTGAAAAAAAAACATTAATTAGTGTGAAAATCACCTTTAAATCATATGATGGTAGCCCTTTTCATCTAGGACTTAGTAATTATATATATACACATAAAGTGGTAGAAGATGGACTATGGACGCCTCTGTTTTTTTTGTTTGTTTACACTGCTTCTGGCAACACCATTGGAACATCCTACTCCAGAAAACAGCTAATGAACCTCAGGACAACAACCCCCCAAGCAGAAAGAACGAGGATTGTTCCTTTTCTGGACATTCTGGTCAAAGGTGCCGTCACCTTGGCCCGCACGGTGAGACGCCGGAGGAGAGGAAAGTGGGCCAATGCTCTCGTGCTACTCCGCGGTAATGGAGTCCGCACTACAGCTGACTGGCTTCCGACTTCTCAGGGCGGAGCTGACAGGCAAAAGAAAGGTGGAGGTGTCTGTTTTTACCTAATCAATGGCTGGTGCACTGACCTTACTGTGATCCTCATCTGGAATTATTCTCCATAAACTGTAAGCCCCCCCCATTAGTTTGCTTCATTAATTGCAGCTTGCACTGCCGGACCAGATACTGGGCATGGAGTGGACATACCCAAACTCCTTAGTTATTGTCCTCGGTGACTTTCACAAGGCCTCACACATGAAATCCTCAAATACAGACAATTCAATAAATGCCCAACCAGAGAGGAGAACATTCTGGACCATCGTTACACCATGTGACACGTGACTGATTCCTGCATACAGGCAGACATTAAAACTTTCTGTTGTGAGGACATGGAAGCAGTGGACTCCTGAGAGCGTGGAGGCGCTTCAGGCATGTTTGGAGTTTACTGACTGGGATATATTCAGGTCTGCAACCAACAGCCTGGATGAGTACACAGACACTGTGGCCTCATTCATCAGCTTCTGTGAGGACTGCTACATACGATGAGCTACAACAACGACAAACCTTGGTTCTCTACAAAACTCCGATGGTTGAGGAAGGAGGAGGAGGAGGCCTTCAGGAGTGGGGACAGAGTTAGGTATATGGAGTCGAAGTACAGGTTTAGGAAGGCGGTGAGGGAAGCTAAACGACTCTGAGAAACTTCAACAGCAGTTCTCAGCTAACGACAAATCACCAACTATCAAAGCCTAAACCCCCACTCCCCTGAAAACCTCCAACTCGCCAACAACCTGAAAGACTTCTACTGCAGATTTGAAAGACAATGGGACAATTCTCACACCTTCCCCCTCCCAACAGGCTCCAGCTATCCAAATGCACAGGACATGGGGCACGTGTGATATCCCTCGTGGCTTGTGCATTAATCACAGCCACTGCAGCTTCAGAAACATTAAACAGCTCATGAATAACAGCTGCTTTGATGGTGGTTCATCAATTGCAGATAAATCGGCGGGTAAACCCAGGTCAGCCTGACCGAGAGTGTGGAGCGAGTGTCTGCGGCTGCCGGACCGCTTCTTCTTCTGCTAACGTGTCCTGAGCCATTTTCTTTTCATTTTCTTCGTTTATTTCTCTTTCTTTCCCCTGGCTCTGTTCTTTCTCCGTTTCTGTTTATATCTATATAATGTATGACGTCGCCTTCTGTTTTTGGTGTAGCGTTTCAGCGCCACTTACAGGCCTGACGTGTGCATGTACTACAGCGTTTGGAATGGTTCTGGGGGTTCTGTGTGGATGGATTTGTGAAATGATGCCGTGTTTCCATGTGGATAGGGACTAAGCCTCAGCTGCTTCACATGAGTTTTGTCAAATGAGATGAGAGAATGGCTGCATGCCACAAACCACAGAACAAACTCTCTTCAAATGAGGTAGATTTACTTTAAATTGACAGTGTGGGAGACACAGGGATTGATCTATGGCCCCAGACTCAAATCACAGGAAGTATCATCTTATCACAACTGACCGAGTCATTATGAGGTGAGAGCTCATAGAGCTGTTTGTGGTGTTTTAAGTTAGGAAGTTAGGAAATGTAATGTTTATGTGATAAATGCTGCGACCTACTCAAGAAGGCTCAGAAAATCATTGGTGAATCATTCATTCATTTATACACACACACATTCATTCATTTAACTGCATTATCTGTGCTCTAGAGAGTCGCAGAGGGAGATGGAGCCAATCCCAGTTTATGTAAAGTAATAATATTGTGTTACTGTAATCCATTATTTTTTACTTAAAGTACTTTACTTCATTTGAGTTTTTCCTTACTATATTAGAGATAAACAGTAAAAATGAAGAAAAGGAGAGTTATTCTTAAAACTTGATTTTGACAGGTTGTCCCATTTAGAAAATGTACATGAGCATTTTTCTAGGGAAGGGAATAAATCAGGTAATAAATCTAGCAACAAATGTCCTTTTCAAACTCAAGTATATCACATATTACAGACATTTCCAGTACTCCATACACCACTGGTGTCTCCTGGTCGTCATCAAGCCAAACTAACAGGAAACTCTAAACAAATGACTTACTGTCTGCAAAGCAGAAGTGCATAGAATTTGGATTACATATGAGCTCCTGACTCTGTGGAGGACATTTGTAAACCACTACTGAATGAACTCCTTTTGCTGACTCCAGAGGACATTTAGGGCGTTTCAATGATACCAAATGTGAAGGGGTGTGGCTTTGGTCACAATGTTTTATAATATTTTTTGTTGCTGGTAGTCAGGAGGATAAAGAGGCTGCAGGTTGGAACATATTCTTGATATTGTCACTGAAGCTTATTGGAGCCACTGAGCTGTGCTGTATGTCAAACATTGACAGGGCAACAATTAGCAAGAGCCCCATTTACACTAATGTGTCATAGCAGCACCCTGTAGACACAACTGTGAGTGTGAGATAGAGATTAATGCCCCCCCACACCCACACACACACACACACACACACACACACACACACACACCACCACTGATCCATTGTGCTGTTTTCTCTCTTATCCTTGCCCTTGGCCCTACATGGCCTCTGAGCACCCACCCATCAGGCCAGAACAGAGTAGCTGTTAGGTCAGTGATGGTGCAGGACACACACACACACACACACACTTGGCCAGAGTGACCCCCGCCTATCTGTGTTCGCGGATCACTTCACAGGACAATCTCCCTATCCATCTTTGCAGGGTCATTGTGGATCTGCCCTCAGCTGAGAAAGGAAAAACCCTCTTTCTTTCTGCCCCTGTGTGTGATGGCTGGAGGAAGGGAAGTGGTGACATTTGTATTCAGCCTGGCTTTGAAGTTCTGATCCCTCTCTTCATATTCTAAGTAAGACTTTCAGAACACACACACACACACACACACACACACACACACTAATAAAACCAAAGAAAATGTCCTGGAATAATATATAATATATAATAAGTCAACACATTTAAGTGAAGAGCAAAAAAGTAGAAGAACATGCAAATATTATGCAAATATTATGCAAAAATGGTTACATTGGTGTTGGCACATGCAGAAATGACAGGCATGCATGTTGTCATCTAGTAAGACATTTATATGAATGAGTGAACAATGTTTAAGGGTATAGGTGTGTGTGTGTGTGTTTGAGAGAGAGACAATAGGCTCATACACGTTAAAAAAATGATATGAGAAGTACAAAAATAGGTAAAAGAGCCCATGGGGCATGGTGTGAGACAAGATAAGATAAGCATGCACAGTCACGCTCTCTCTCTCTCTCTCTCTCACAAACACACACACACACACAACAGACTGAATGAAAGTCTGGGCCTGAGAACGTGAGTGTAACATGTTATCCACATTCTGTGAAAGTCACAGTGAAAGTGCTCACACGTCGTCTTTAGGGCACTATTAACTCAAACATTTACTTGTGTACAGTGAGTATTATAATGCAGTATGAGACTTCACGTTAGTTTTCTTTCCTAATGACACAAAGAGACTTTGAAATGTTCAAAACACCCTTTACAAGTTTCTTTGTAACGCTCGTAAAGCTGCTGCCAGTGAGAAACATTTCTAGCACGACTCGTCTGTACTCACAGTACTTCACAGTATGTGGGCGGGGTCATCGTAGCACCTTTTCTAAAATGTTGGCAATAAACGTACGGTTTGAGGATTTTAACTGATCTACAGGTCTGTCCTGTGATTCTTGTGTCGGACGCCGCGCTCATGACTCTTCCAGTGACCACATTCCCCGACCATACAGTGGCCGGCAGTCTGATGATGTCACATTGGAGTATCGGCTACCACCGGGTACCAGGTACTGACACGTAAAACACTGTTCAGTGTAAACATGGCGGTCCCACTGAAATTGTACTTTCAGTGGGATCAGAGTGTGACTGAAGCTGCAGGGGAGTTCTCTAGTACCCTGAAATAACCGAGGAAACCGGTGCCAAAACAAAAGTGTAACGCGTCAGGGAAGGACACACATGCAGTACACGGAGGCAGGCAGACAGTTGGTCATGACGTTTATTTAACACAATGTCCAGTGATGGTTCAATGAAAACCCAGCAAGGGGAAGCTGGGCTCACTGGAGATCTGAGGATGGAGCGTGTCTGCCGCAGGTGGGCTGGGAAGCAGACTGGTGTGTGATGCACAGGAACACACACACACACACAACAGTTGGTAGGCTGAGCTCTGCACCGTGAAATGCAGAGGGAACTTGAGCCCAAGACGACAAGCCCACACAAGGGAGATGACGGGTCCACAGGAACCAGCAGTCAGAATCTGGTGTCGGGGGCAGAAGGCCAATGGATCACCGGGGCAGAGACAGAGCAGGCAGGGTTGGTACCGGGACTCAATCCGAAAAACACTGGAGAGACTAGTACTGTTGACATAGAACAATGTGGCACTGAGTGAACTGAGAGGGGAGCTTATATACTGGGTTGATCAGAAGCAGCTGAGTGCAACAGGTGGGGAGAGTTGGACTAATGAGCAGGGAGTGGCTGGCAGGCAGGTGATCTAATCTAATCTCAAATCTATGCCAGTTTAAGTCTGAAATCTTAAAGGAAAACTTCACTGATTTGCATTTAGCTTTGTTTTAGTTGAATAGGGGAAGTGTTTTTGAAAAATGATGCGTCCCAATGTCAGAAATATCTTCTTCTTTATTCTTTTTCTTTGTTACGTGCCCAACACTGACACTGAAACTGCAACACTAGTCCCGTAGGGGGAGGGACCGCATTCCCAGAATGTAAACAGTGTCCGCCATCTTTGCTAACAGTCACGCTAACAGGTCCAAGCGTCAGTGGTGGACACGTTACAAAGTAAAGAATGAAGATATTTCTCCACTCAGGGGAAACTGAGGTCAAAAATACTTCCCCTATTCTAGTAAAACAAAGCTAAATGTGAATCAGTGACGTTTTCCTTTAACAATATGTTGTTTTTCAGCTGGAAACAAAAGTTTGTGTTGCTTTAAAAATAAGATTCACAACCACATGGGCAATTTGCAGCATTACAGCAGCCAAAGATCTGAGGAGGACGGAGAAAATAGAAAAACAGGAAATAAAAGTATTAAATATATAGAATAAAATCAGAGCACACAGGAGTTGTTGAAAAGCTTCATTTGTGTTTAATGAAGCAGCAGCAGCAGCTGCTGGCTCCTCATGTTCTTGATGGACTTACTTACACCTTCAAACTGTGGTCGTTTTACTGAGACTTGTCATCCACTGTGATTTGGCATTAATATTACACACGTCCTCCACACTTTCTCCTTTGTTTCACATGTTACTCTCATTTTTCACTCTTTTGTTTGTTTTCTTGTTTTGTAGAATGTACATTTCCTCAACCACCTGCGTCCCATACTGATACGTACACACTTATTACATTCTAATAAACAAGGCAAAGGATTATAATGGATTGTCTGCATTAAACACTGTCGTCAAGCCAATTCAACAAAGGGCTGCAGGCAGCTTTGAGGAAGCAACCAGGAGACGTCAGACGTAGCGTTGACATATCACTTCTTCTTTTCACTGTGCTGGTGTGATCAGCAGTCTCACTTTGTGCCCTGCCTGCTGCTTTCACTTCAACTCTGCTGTCCTTTCCCCTGTTACCATAAAACTGCTAGAAGAGCCTCACTGCAAAAGTCACATGCTCTCACTCCCTTTGTTTGACACATAAATCCTCAGTGTGTGTGTGTGTGTGTGACACTGAGAGAAGTTAGATTTGAAGGAGATTCACACTCTTCATTTTCTCTGTTGTTGTTTTTCAACATGTCAACTTCAAAAAAGTTACACAATTTGATTCTGGTTTAACTATAAATAAGTGAGATGTCACACACACACACACACACACACACACTCTGTGTGTGTTTACAATTACTCTGTGAAGCAAAGAAGCAAGTAGTAGTGAGTTATAGTGAAGTTAATTAATATTAAATACTGTCAAAGTGTATGCTTCAGGTATTAGACACATTTATACATATATTACACACACGTATATACATACATACATACATATAATACATTACATATGAATATGAGTTGTACTGTGCTCATTTGTAAAGGGGACGTCAACAAAAATATACACTACATTGCATGGAAAATCAAATCACACACTATCTAAAGTTCTATGGAAGAATCGTGAAGAGTGTTGGAGTAGTGACAGTGTGTGATGTTCTCGTCCTGCACCAGTGGAAGCCTCTTCAGTCATTACGGTAACTCACCCAATAGCCAAGAGAGGAATTCCAGGAATGTGAAAAGCTCCAATTCATATTGAAACTAGATTAAAATGTGCTAAATGCTGTTTTTAACTCCAATAACAGAGCCGGACTCATCTGCTGTGTGTACAGTGGTAAAATCTATGCTTCCTGAGGCATTCTAAATGGATCTGTGTTGTCTGAGTGGTTTTCAGGGTGTGGGAGGCTCAGCAGGGTTTTCCACTGTGGATTCTTTGAAAAATGTCAAAAGACTTGTAAAGAGGTTATCAATGACAAGGTCAACTTTTCCAGTCAACTGAACTTTTCCCCACATGAAAAGTTACACCGACATCTGCCTAGTAACAGCAATTCCTCCCATTGGTGCAACTCAAGTCTCCTCCCGTTTGTGTGTGTGTGTGTGTGTGTGCGCACATGTTAGTGTTAAACTTTACTATTTGCTCTGTGGTAATACTTTATCCATCAATGGATTCTCTTGTGTTTTTGTCTTTTTAATGAGAATGAAGTTTCTGTTCACATCTACTCAAACCTGTCATTAATAGAACACTGCACTATTCTAACAGGTAGCAACTTTAGCGTCTTTAGCATGTTTACAGCTGACATGAAGTTGTTTTGGAGCAGGACTGCGTGTAAATAAGAGATGAAATGACTGCTCTCCCATGTGTTCACCTCATGTTTGGTGTGTGTGTGTGTGTGTGTGTGAGGGAGAGAGAGAGAGAGAGCGAGAGAGAGGGGGGAGACAGAGGGAGAGATGTGGTTGTGAGCCCCTGTCGCCCCCTACCGACGCTTACTTAGAGCCCCCCCCCCCCTCCCTCCAGGACCGCCCAGCACCACCAAGCCCCGCCCAAACTCCCTCTTTCCTAATATATATGTATATAATCGTCTCCCTTCCTCGAGCGTGCCCTCACAGACTACATGTCTCTTTGGTCGCCCCGCCCCTCCAACAACAGCTGACGTCACCGCGCGAAACCAAGCCCACCCCACCACCTCCGCCTCCTTGAGCGCGCGCCAGCCGGCAGGCTCTGTGTTTGTGTGCGTGCGTGTCTGGTGAGCGCGAGGCAGGGTTTTTTTTTGTCTCGCGGGGGAAGCGTCCTGTTCTTCAGAGAGCTCACACACACACACACACACACACACAGGAGCAGCAGCAGCAGCAGCAACAGCGGCAGCAGCAGCAGCAGCAGCAGCAGCAGCGACAACAAAGCGGTTTAAACAGTGAAACCTTGTTCACCTCTTTATCACAGCGGCACTTTGTCGCATTGTTCGCCGCTGAACCCGGAGCGGCGGCGGCGGTACCAGTGCTGTTATTACCCGCAGAAGTAAGCTAGCACCATGGAGGAGCAGCTGCTGTGCTGCGAGGTGGACTCCATCAGGAGAGCGTACCAGGACGTGAACCTGCTCAACGACAGAGTCCTCCACACCATGCTGAAGGCAGAGGAGACCTACCTGCCGTCTCCAAACTACTTCAAGTGTGTCCAGAAAGAAATAGTCCCCAAAATGAGGAAAATAGTGTCCACCTGGATGTTAGAGGTTGGTCTGCGGCGGAGTTTCCGCTGCTTGTTTTTGTGCCTAGTTTCTCAGGAAAGCGTCAAACTGTGATGAATGACTTGTGTGAGTTTTGTCACTCTTCGTGTTACATAAACCTTCGCCACTAAAAGTGCCGTGTCTGCCGTGTCTGTCTGGGTGGGTGGTCCGTGGGCCACGCAGGACAAGACGCCGCGTTTGCTCAAACAATGAATGTCTTTACTTGTTGCTAATGTGACACACCACGTTTTCTTAAAGCTTAGGAAATGTGAGCTAATTAATAACAAGTGGAATTTATTTCCCCAAAATAACAGTAATGTACACGTATGCAGTCTGGCCCGTGCCAGTATACTGCGCCATCTTTGTTGTTGTATATGAGAATGATTTTAATGTGGTTAAAAGTAAAGAGTGGCGTGAGCAGCAGTGACACTCAGCTCAGCTGTGTTTTCTGCTAAAAGTCGCTTCCACATTTTCTCTAACAGCTCGTTTGACTGGAATCAACCGGTCAACTTTGTTTAGCCTCTCGGTCTCTGTGTCCGGGAACATTACAGCGACATACACTAAAATGTACACAAATAAACACAATCAACACACTTCAATAGTCGGCTTTGATAAATGCTATGGTCTTCGATATTTACATGCGGGTTTGGCTTGAATTGTGCGCATGGTTGTATTTTTAATTAATTTATGAAGTGGTGCAGCGCTGCGCAGCACGTGAACACAGCCGAGTGTTCGAAATAAATCCACATAAAATGCCAAAGAGTTTAAACGCGACGGCTTCACTTCGCATACGATCAGGCGTTCGATGAGGATCATTTACATGTCAACCAAACGCGCCCTGCTAATTTTTAAATATTTCTAAATATTTTTTGAAAAGATGACGAAGTTGAAATTAGAGAGTGAAACTTGCATCGACGCCACCTTTGTGTCTCAGTCAGAACTGACTGCAAACTCATTCCCGGCTACTTTCTCAGCCCATAAACGCAGCACATTAGACCTGATGGTGTTTACAATGGAGTTTACATTTAATACGGTGCCATACACATGACATGTGAGTTTAAATTCATTCAAATTGCACTAAACGCTGCATTTCTTTGAAATTCGTTGTGGATGATTGTGAGCAGCGACTGAATGCAGACAGCTGTGAATGTAATAAATGTGAGCCAGTGAATATGCACGTACACATGGAATCAGCCTTTAACAAACCACCAGCAGCAGCTTCTAAAGTGCATTCTTCTCACCTCTCAGGTCTGCGAGGAACAAAAATGTGAGGAGGAGGTTTTTCCTCTGGCTATGAACTATGTGGACAGATTTTTATCAGTGGAGGCCACCAGGAAAACACGACTGCAGCTGCTGGGAGCCACATGCATGTTTCTAGCATCCAAGATGAAGGAGACAGTTCCTTTAACGGCAGAGAAACTCTGCATCTACACAGACAACTCAGTCCAGCCTGGAGAACTCCTGGTAATTGCCTTTCTGCAGACTTGTGTGATGTTGTGTAACACACATGTAGCTTCATGAGTGGGCAGACACAGGAGAGCACATGACCAGAATACAGAGAGTTCCAGCTGGATTTTTCAGAGCCACCGTGGTTGTTAATTATTGATTATGCTGTTAAGTGACACAGATCGATGCTATGATGAATTGATAATAGGAGCGTACCATTTGCTGAATGGCTGCCTGTGACTTTCCCATGGTGGCTGGAAGGCCTCTCTGTTTTCATGAATGTCTCCGTGATTGCCTAGGAAAGCCTGTCTCGCAGTGACACCTAGTGGCTGTCAGACAGAGGTACAGGGAAACGGAACCAGTCACATTCTTATCTGAAACTAGGTTTTAATTGTAACTATAAGTAAGTGTAAGTATACATGTGTACATAAAGTATTTAGAAGTACACAAATAAATAAAAGCAATATTTACAAATCGGAACTATCCGTTAATGATTGTAACTGCAGAGGGACTTGATGTACATTAGTTTTTATTACTACATTGTCAATATTATCCATAAAGGCGAAGCAGGCATTAATAATTGACAGGAAGTGAGTATGACTGCAGATAAAAGGCAAAGCAGAGGAAGTGATGAATACATCCCTCTGCTCTGGTTTGTTCATAGCAAATGGAGCTGCTGGTTCTCAACAAGCTGAAGTGGGACCTGGCTTCAGTCACGCCTCATGACTTCATCGACCACTTTCTGTCCAAGCTGAACATTCACCTGTCCACCAAGCAGATCCTGAGGAAACACGCCCAGACCTTTGTGGCGCTCTGTGCTACAGGTAATAACCTCACCTGTGCCAATACTTGACTCCTGATGTTAACTACATATCTTTTATTTAAAGGTCCAGATCTTTTACTTACTGCATGTTCTGCTTCTGTCTCAGTTCCTTATTTACTTAATGGTAGAACTTAGGTTTTCCCCAACAGAACTGATGTACTTCTTGTACTCTCCTTTATTCATGAGTTTAATAAATGCCAATGCTGAAGAAAAGTGCTGTTGTATGAGCGGACAGCACTGTGTAATAGCTCCAGCACACAGGAGCTATCGATCCCCCGCTGCCTTCATCACTACGTTCAAATGTGTTATCTTGTGACTCCATTGTTGGATGTATGACACAGAATCCTGCCTCCATTGTTAGGATTAGACCACATACCTTCATGTCTGCTAAAACACTGAGGTGCTGGATATTAGAAGAAGAAAGAAAAAGAATATACACTTTATTCCCCTTAGAGAAATTATTTCTCTGCATTTGACCCATCCTAGAATTAGGAGCAGTGGGCTGTCACACTGTGTAGCGCCCCGGAGCAATGGGGGTTGGGTACCTTGCTCAGGGGTACCCCAGCCCTTTTGACCTGGTGGTGACTTGAACCGGCGACCTTCCGTTTACAAGCCAAGTTCCCTTTCCACTTGGCCACGGGCAGCCAGATATTGATTGGTTAATAAAGTGACACAAACTTCAGTTTCCAGTTAGAAAAAGCAGTTTCAGACTGAGATTAAGTGGCTAACATATGCTTAAGATATTGTAGACCTGAGCATGTTGAAGCTGTTAATATCCATAAACTTAAGTTAAAACTCAAATATCACTGTATTCAGTAATTGTCTGTGACTCTGTGTGTGTGTGTAACCCTGTTGAAACTAAGTCATTTGTGACGCCTCCACAGATGTTAACTTCATCGCCAGTCCTCCCTCCATGGTCGCAGCGGGCAGTGTGGTGGCAGCTGTTCAAGGTCTCTACCTGAAGAGCCAAGATGCCTCCCTGTCCTCGCAGAACCTCACCAACTTCCTGTCACAGGTCATCCGCAGTGATCCGGTACGTACACGGCAGCATTGGTTGTGTGGATGTGGGCTGTGCGGGAGCGTTGGCTGACTCACTGTTGATGGTGTCGCCTGCAGGACTGCCTGCGCTCATGTCAGGAGCAGATCGAGTCTCTGCTGGAGTCCAGCCTCCGACAGGCTCAGCAGCACGGTGGAATGACAGAAACCAAACGTGTGGACGAGGACGTGGACCTGTCCTGCACCCCGACAGACGTCAGAGACATCAACATCTGAAGCCACGCGCCCGCTGCAGCGCGCCGTGACCTGATCATACCAAGTTGTGGATAGAGGTTGGTGATGGGAGGCTCCCTCACCTCCTACCTTCTGGTCGGGCCACGAGCCTGACCCAACATGTCACTCACATGCACATGCTTAGAAGGGACAGAGTGCCCCCTGCTGGCCCCACAACTATAAACAACAAAGTTCCATTTTGTGCCATTGTCCCCTCCCATCCTGGGAAATGAAACTGTAGACATGGTATCACAGAGAAAGTGAGAGGAAACATGGGCTGGAGATAGTTTTCACCCTCAAATATTAACTAGGAATATTTTAATTACCACAGACTGAACTTAGTCTGAAAGAGAAAAGACTCATTTTACCTAGAATGTTTTAGTCTGTCTGTTCAAACTCTCCCTCGTTTGTCTTGTTACGGTGCAGACATCCATTTATCCCCGATTGCTTATGTTTAGTCACTTTATTATTATGTTATTTTAGACTTTCTGGTCAGTTTGTTTTTCAGAGCATGTCTGGTGTGGATGCTCTGACTGTGGTCTGCTGGTTGTGACTGTTGGGCAGACGACGCTCGGTGTTCATTTGTTGACGACATTGTTCACCTTGCTGCAGTTTGACCAGATCAAACTGAAGCAGACGCAAACAAAGCAATCTACATTTCACGTGTCTTTCCTTTGACCCTAACACCATTCCACCTTTTATTTTTGTTTTATAAAAAAAAGCACTTTTGGTCAGCTCTGCTGGCTCATTTGAAAAAAAAAAAAAAAAATCACAGTGATTAAGTTTGTAAAAGAAGAAAATAAAATGGGAGTGTGAGCAGCAGGACACCAGCCCTGACACGAGTGTGTCACATGGTCTGTGGTCACTTCCTGTCAGAGCAGTGAATTCTTAGACTGAGAGCTGAAAAAGTCTAAACTGAGTTTTTAATTCACAGATTATAGTCAGATGGCAACATATAAACCAATCAGGAAGCTTATGTCTTCAACAGTCAACTTCATCATCAGTTAGTTCAGTTTGTGGTACAGAGGTTCAAACCCCGGTCAGTGTGGGTGGAGTCACACAGGTAGAGCCGCTCTTCAGTAAATCTCAGCGTGCAGAAGGTCCACAAATAAATATTAGAAGTATTATTTTTATTGTCAAAGTAATACTTTATTTTCACATAGTATTATTTATTTTTTTGTAGCTTGGACGTTATAGTTTGTCGACTGTGGCTCCACCCACTGATGTTTTACTGTCTCCAGAGCCACCGCTGCCAGAAACACTTGTTCACGTTTAAGTCCAGAGCGCCGCTCCGCCTCAAACACGGCTTATGGATTCTGTGATGGGGATGAAGCTAACAGAAAAGAGGAGGGCTGAGACTGTCGACATGATTTTGCACAAACCTTAAACACAAGTGAAGAGGCAGCAGAAAGTGGCAGAGAAGGTTGAAGGCTCACGTCTGGATTCCAGGACGAACTCATCCGTCAAATCAAGCTCGAGAGGAAACGAGGTTTCTGATTGTACGTTAAGGATGGAGAGTAGGAGAGAAACACTCCTTGTATTCTGCTGCTATAGAAAATAAATCCCAGCTACATGTTTAAATAGATAAATGATTAAAATCAATGCTTTTCTCCTGTTTGCTGCTACATTTTTGGATGTTTTTTTTATACATATATATGTCAATATACTGCCATTCTAGGTTTGAATTTTCTCATAGAAAATTGTATTGACATCCTCAGCTTTGATGTAGATTCTATGTGATGAGTTGTTTTTGTTTTGTTATTGTGTTATTGCCTAATATGATTCTCCATACTATTCCCAAAAAGATGAACTGATGTACGGTAATGCTTTGATCCACAATACCTCATGTGACAGTCAAGATCTCTCTCTGATTTGTAGTGGTTTTATTTGTTTAGCTCGGATTCTTTTCTCCTTGTTGGTTCAGTGCCTGCGAGCGCTGTTAAACCTGCCCGAGGTGAAAGGGTGAGTCCAGGGCATGCGTTCATACTGGTGCCATAACAGAAAATGGGATATGTATAACTCTGTTGAGTGTTAAGCTGTCTCGCTGAAAGAGACTTTATCCCCCCTTTAGGCCCATAGTGGCCTTCCTTCCTTCATCCTTCCTTCATTCCTTCCCTTTTTTATATTTATAAAAGAGAAAAAAGCTTTTGCTCCAAGTTTGTTATCGTCAGTGAGTTGATTTGAGTAAGTAAATAGATTCAGTGTCATGCTCGGTAAGCCATAGACTGTTTTTGTTCTGTTTTTACAAATCATTCAAACACTTGTTTCTACTTCAAGCCAGTTGTTTGCAACTGGAATAAACTCAATACAAACAATAAAACATGTTGTAGATTGTGGGGGCGTGGCTCTCTGTTGTGTTCTGTTCTACAGGAAGTGATGTGAAGTCATGTCAGAATCGCAGGAAACATTATTCAGATTGTGGAAGTGCATATCAGCTACTTGTACTGATACTGCTCTAGTTTGTCAGATCCATCTTTTACTGCTTTATCCTACACATGAGGGTCACGGGGCGCTGTACCAATGTCAGCTGACACAGGGCGAAAGATGGGGTCACACCCTGGACAGCTGGTCGAGCTTTCAGCGGGTCGTTCATGATCATCACTCTGACCCGGTTGGGCATTGAGGGCTGACGTCGGCGCTGAAGGTGATACCCATGGGTTAGGATTGAAAGAACCTGAGTGTCTGAGGTGTGAGCAGCCCAAAACTGAAGCTGCGTCACCAAAACATATCCGATGCTCTACCACAATGCATCAGTTTGTGGCCCTCCCGTTACACCGCTCCCGTTACACCGCTCAGCCTCCAGGGGGAGCAGTCATCCACACCGTGTACGGTAGTCCTGGGAGTGAGGGTTAAGAGTCAAGACTTCATCTGGGACAACTCCACTGAGAGTTGGTCCAGAGTGGACTTTTCACAGATCCACTGTGTAGAGGTCGTCTGCATGAGCGAGGCAAGAGGAGCAGAGACCATGAGCGTCTTCATGCAGGTCACACAGTCATGAGGAGCGAGCATGGTTAGCAATCCTCACAAAAACATAGTGTGATAGTGTGAGCTTCACCGCTCACGGCTGCTTCAGAAGGATGGAAGAGTAGAAAGGCATCAGTGGAGAGAACCAGACTCAAAGAGGAGGAAGATAAGTGACAGTTAACATGATAACAATAAATATCACCACAGACACATCCACCATATCAAAGGAAAAATGTTTGATAAAGTCACAAGAAGAAAGTGCTGGAGAAACAGATGAAGCAGGTTTGCTGTAGAGAGGTCAGAGGTCAAACAGCCACGTCCTCTTCCCGTGTGTCACTCACAACAACAGCATGTGAACATGGAGTGAGCAGCTGATATTATGGATTCTGTGATGGGGATGAAGCTAACAGAGAAGAGGAGGGCTGACACTGTCGACACAAACCTTAAACACAAGTGAAGAGGCAGCAGAGAAGGATGAAGGCTCGTGTCTGGATTCCAGGACGAACTCATCCGTCAAATCAAGCTCGACAGGAAACGAGGTTTCTGATTGTACATTAAGGATGGAGAGTAGGAGAGAAACACTCCTTGTATTCTGCTGCTATAGAAAATAAATCTCACGGTTTATTAGACACTCTGATACACCAACAACTCAACGTTACACAAACACAGCTGTGGTTTTAAAAATGTCATGTTTGATACGAGGAAAGTGTTCAAATCCATTTTTTTATTTTATTTAGAAAATGTGTCAATAATTATCAATATCAATATGAAGAAGTTATATTATGATGTGCTTTTCAGGGAGGGAGAGAGAGAGAGAGAGAGGTGGGATTATGATTATAAAGTCATGTATTGGTTTGGTTGGTGTTTTGAAATCCCAAAATGTCATTGTGTGTGTGTGTGTGTGTGTGTGGATAAAATGATAGAAACCTTGGTGATTACACTGATATCTGCTCCTCCTCCTTCACCTTGTGGTGAAATCTGATGCCACCGTTTCATTCAGAGGGTTTTTCTGCTGCAGACGACTGGACGGCTGCATTTGTCACCACTCACCACCTGCTCCACACATTCCTCTGCATTCTCCTCCTCCTCCTCCTCCTCTCCTCCCCCTCTGCATTCTCCCCCGCCTCCATTTCTCCCTTTTCTCTGTTTGCCTTTAGAAGCTTCCGACTAGAAGACAGCATTCACCTGCTGCCTGACGCGCGCACACACACACGCACACACAATCCTCTGTGTGTGTGTGTGTGTGTGTGTGTGTGGAGCATGTACACACTGTGTACATACAGTGTTCACAGCTCAGGTTGGTGAAGCAGCTTTTCTCCAGAGCGAGGAGCAGAGGTGACTCACACAGTAGTCACACTTCTTCTTCTCTTCTACTTTCTACTACCCTTTCAAACAAATGTATGTATTTAGCTACTTCATGTATGAACAGTGCTTTATAAATCAAACTGTGAAAAGAACAAACATGCTGTCAGAGGCAATGCACTCATAGTTTTTATTCTGGCTCATAGAAATATGACGGCTAAGATTAAGCCCCCGTTAGGGTCATCTGATCACAATGGTGTCCATTTAATTCCCACGTATAAGTCCTTACTTAAAAGCAGCAAACCACAGGTTAAAACTGCTTTCCTCTATCTGGAAAAGCTCTACGATTATTCCTGTACCCAAAAAAAGCAACAATGACGACCGTCCTGTCGCACTTACAGCTCTAATAATGAAGTGTTGTGAGAAAATGATGGGCTCAGGGTTGCGTTCTTCAAGGCTACTTTTATTTTATTTATTTATTTATTCAGCAGAAATGGGAAATGTGTTGAGATCGCACTGTTGGGCACCATGTTGTGTATTACTCACCATCAGGGTCATTTTAAAAGTTGTTGTATCGTTGTGTATCGTATTTGTACATGTTTTTTCACCTGCAGCATGAGTGTAGGGCCCAAGACAATAAAGTTAATCTTAATCTTAATCTGGTCCATTTAAACTAACAGTATCTATGATAGATATGTCCCATACAACCAAGTAGTAAAAGGTTAAAGCACTGAGAACAAAAAATCCATCAAATACTGAAACAGAAACCAACATCAGCACCATCTACCCCATCACACTGCACTTGTGCCACCATCTACCCCCGCGGGGCTGATTTAAATATGCATTTTAAGTATAAAACAAAAACATGACATTACAATTGTAATTGTAAATAAATGTGAACATTTCTAGAACTGACCACAGTGTTAATCTGGTTAATCTGGTTAATCTCTAACTCTCACAAACTGTTGTAAGGCTTTACATCCGTCCGTCAGTCGTGAGGAATCACACAGGAAGGTCACTGATGGTTTCAGAGAGATCCTCTTTGCCATTTCTTATCTCTTGGAGGAGAGTGAGTAGATCTGCGCCGCTCAGGTGTTCCTGCAGCGTAGCCATCGTTGCTAACTTCCTCATGGTTTTCTGCGATTGTCACTTTGTCTCTGATGTTCCTGGGTCCAGACTTTAGTGGTCTGTTTTAAATAGCCCCTGGACTAGACCTGGACTAGACCTGGACCCTGGACCCCCGCATCACATTCACTGTCCACGACACACACAGGTCAGCTGCTCCTCTTTTTCTTCATCATCATCATCATCATCAGGACAGACTCAGAAGGAAGTCCCCTCAGAGGTTTTGATGTAATCCTTGAAGTCAGTTGGGGCGTTCAGCATCGAGCAGACCTAGTACACAGGAACCAGATGTTAGCTTGCTTTGTTGAACCGCTCTGACCAAACACAGACTCATGAGGACCAGTACCTGTCTGAACTTGGCTCGGATCTTCTCCACGTCCTCCTGCAGCGCTGCAGACTGTGGGTCATCATGAGGAGAGGACTGGACCAGAGTCATCAGAGTGTCCAGAGCTTTCAGACGCTTCCTGAAGACACACACACACACACACACACACACACACTGCAGTGACTTCCTTTCATTTGGACATACTCTAATCTTAACTTCAACCAGTTCTTTAGAGATGAGGTTCTTCCTCATTTCATTACTGTAGGACCAGATTTTGGTCTCCACGAGAACTAGTGGCCCTGACAAAGTCATTAGAAACATTAATAATCTCACACTGAGACTGATTTTTAATGAGGTCAAAGCTGACTGTGCTGTGAGCGCCCCCTACAAAAGCTTTGGTCTACAATATATATGACAAATATGTTTGCTGCTCAAACTTCTCCAACTGTGAGACGGACCACTCACTCTCCCACACCAAAGTCCACAGAGGAATTCCAGGAGGAATTTTGTGTTTGTCAGCGACACAAACTGACCACACAAGGCAGCAAAAAAAGTCCCATCCCTAACACACACACACACACACACACACACACACACACACACACACACACACACACACACACACGGCTGGGCGATATGGACTAAAGGTCATATCTCCATATTTGTTCTGTGATGTCATTGGGGTTTTCCCCTAAAGCATTAAAGCAGATTAGATTTGAAAAACTTTAAAAAACTAACAGTCCATTATAAGTTTAAGCCACATGCCAAAGGTCAGAGGTCAGAGGTCAGTGAAATAAAAATGATTTCACATAGATATTTAACACAGCTTGAAGGTTACAGCTGTGTCATAAATAAATAAATAGCTGTCACTGTCATTTAATGTGATGTCAAACACGTTTGCATCACATTGAGAATTCAGCGTTAGCACAGTTTCCCCTTCTGTGCACATGTGCCGTCATTGCTCCAAAGATTTGTGGAAAGTGAGACGTCTCACTCTGAGCGACTACGTTTGGCTACAGTGAAACAGTTTAGCGCAGCATCGCATGCCGTGGGATACACACCATGACGTCACCGACGTTGCAGCCCTTCATACAACGAGCAACAGTTTATAAAAGCCAGGTGGAAAATGCAGCTTTTTGTTTTTAATATCATGAAAAACAACCTGTTGAAACCAGTCACTCCAAAAGAGACGAGCAATCAGGGGTCTGGACGTCACCTAAATAATATAATATATAGAGTTGTTTGTGGAAAGTGTACCTTGATTTGTTGTCTGTGTTATTTTGGAGAAGACATTTCCAGGTGATGGCAAACCCATGATAGAAGGAAATCTGTAGGTCAGAGGAACAGATAACGTCACATATGCTTTTTTGTTTTCTGTCATTGTATTCAATACAGTCATGTCTGGATCAGTGAAAGCCAGGCAGACGCACTTCACATCTTTATAAACCACATGCAGATCAATCCCTGCTAGTCAATGATTAAGTGAAGAAACCTTTGGAGTTCAAGCTCCAGGAAAATGAGTGTCCTGTCTCCAGTTCAGGACTTTCTGCAGAGTTATACTTGAAACTTGTTCTATATTAATATATTTTTAGTTGAGTATAGTTTTGCATGGAAGTTCCCTGTAGCCTGCTTAGATTTTGATTGTGCCACAAATAAAAAGGTGTTGCATAATTAACAAGTCAACAGAGCTTAATTTACACATTTTATACAAAGATCCAAAATAGTGAGGCAGACTTCTGAACGGCTCCTCATGATCCTCATTAATCCCGTCTCTAGTTTGTGCCTTTGTGCACCCAGTGAGGCGTCACGACAAAAGTAGGCAATATGTTTTAATTCATTTACTCTGATTTAATCAGAAATGAAGTGTTGGACAATATCAGCGTATCGAATAACGGTAAAGAAGCTAATATCAGACACCGCTAGTAAACCATTTTATTTTCAGTTAGCACAGTTCTGTCTTTATTTTACATGAAGCTTAAAAAATAGAATCTGACGACATCTGCATATAACACATTTACAGGCTAATACTGTTGTTTCCTAGTTTACTTGTGAAGATGCTAAATGTTTATACAGATAAATAAATAAATCTCAATAATATTTCAATTCGGGGGGGCGTGAACACATTTCTATCCTCTGTTAGAAAATAACAGTAAGTGACTGACCTCTGTGGATAACTTGGCTCCATGACAGGCCCCATGTCTGCGGCCCTCCAGCAATCCTCGACTTTTCCCGCTCTCAAATCCCTCACTGTAACCTTCTCCTCGAAACCTGGAGAGCAGAAATCTCACTAATCTCACAGCTACAGATTATTTCTGATTCTTTCAGTCCCTTAATTTCAATTCAATTCAGTTTTATTTATATCGTGCCAAATCATGACATCATCTCACGGCTCTGTACATAAACAACATGTTGCATGGTTACAGTAACTGTGCTTTAATCCTTCACAGTGCTTCCATACAGCGTGTCATTCATCTACAACATCACTGGCATTGATGCAGCTTGTCACCACAGTATCAACATTATCTGTCTCCCTGTTTATTGTTGACCTAAGTATCTTACACTTACTACACGGGCCGACTGTTCGACAGAGACTTAGGTAAATGTTAGGAGACAAAATACAACACTGCAAACTTAATCAAGCACTTCCACAGGCATTATACTCTATTATAGTTATAGAGTTTATTCACGAAGCAATGATATCAGATCAGTATCAAGCATTGGTCGACATGCAAAGCTCTACACACTACACCTCAGAATAGTGAAGTCCTAATATAAAGAATAGGCATTCAACACTTTCAGGAGAGATAGTTAGTAATTATTCAATAAAGGCTTATTTACAATCATTTACAATGACACACTTTCCATGGAAAGACCTGTAATATCATAGCACGTGAAAGCATGCTTTACAGACGTTATTATTATTATTATTATGTGTGTTCTCTCAAAGATGATGATGATGAGAGGACAACAGATGAGCAGGAGGTCCATGACATGAAGGTTAACGTGCAATAACTACTCCATTAAAGATTTATCAACCTCATTATTGATCTCATTCATTCTCCAGCCTGAGCTTTACTTTGAAATGTTTACTTTTTTACTTCCGTGTCCTTCTACCAACACTAACGCACTCATCACTAACGCACTCATCACTAATGATCATACACTGTCAACACAACGTTTCACTTCTGTCTGAAACACGAGGTGAAGCCTCCCGTCACGTGAGTCACGTGAGTCACGAGGTCGACAGAGCGGACACATAATATCACAGAGAAGTAAACGCACCGTTCCTCCGCCAGAAAAATACCGTCAAACAAATCGTCGTGAGTCGACATCGCTGCTCAATCCTCCGCGACAACGACAACCAGGAAACACAGCGACGTATGACCGGGCACCATGCTGCCACCTTGTGGCTGGGAGGTCACCTGGCGAACTTCTCGGTCCCGTTGTCCCACTTGATTCTTCTTCTTCTTTTCTGAGGTTTAATGGCGGTTGGCAAACAACGATTTGGTGCATTACCGCCACCATCTGGTACGGAGTGTGGTTCGAACTGTTAATCCAACTGAACTATTTCTTTAAAAAATAATAATAATAATAATAAGAATAATAAATAAATAATAATATATATATATATATATACTACTAATAATTATATCCATATCTATATATATATATTGCTATATATATACAGATATACACAAAAAAACAAACACCTATATACATATACATACACCTATTCATACACACACTCACACATCTTATATCCTCCCAATCAACCTTGTAGTCTTAAGAAAGTGCAGTAATATTTTGTAGCACTCACTCTGGTTCTTGCTCCACTAACTCCCATTCCTCATCAATGTCTCTCAGCTTTCTAATCATCACTTCTCTCTCCCTTTGATATTTCTGACATTGTGTAATAACATGATGAATGGACAGTGATCACATCTGTCTGTATTGTGTTTATTGATAAGAAATAATGTGTTGTTTAATCCCGTATGGCCAAATCTGATCCTCCATATTATATTTTCCTCTTTCCTGCATCTTTCTGTGTGCCTAGCCACTCCCACTTTTCTTTGGATACTGTAAAACCATCTTCCTTTCCTCTCATCCTCCCATTGTTTTTGCCATCTCTCCTTTAGTTGTTGTTTAATGATGCTGTTTATTTCTGTTTTGCTTAATTTTATTGCTAGATCTATATTATTATGTGCTGTTGCTGCTTTTGCCACCGGGTCTGCTATTTGGTTCCCTTTAACCCCTGTAATGTGTGCTGGTATCCATAAAGTCCCATCATCTGAATTCTATATAATGTTGGTTGTATTTCTATAATGAGGTCTTGTCTGCTTTCAGAATGGCTGGATTGTAAACTTATGAGTGATGAACTTGAGTCTGAACAGATGATTGTTTTCAGTGGTTGTATTTCTGCTAATAGAATAGCAGTGAGTTCTCCTGTGTGCACGGATACATTATCACTTCATCGTTTCTGTTGGTTAATGTTTGAAATTCTGCTATGAAGACTCCTATTCCTGTTTTCTGATGCATGTGTGTATACTTGTATGATGTATCCATGATAACTGTCTATATAATCTTGTATTACCTGTGGGTCCTGGCTCTGCATATCTTTGTTTTCCTTCTCTAACCATGTGAGATCTATGGTGGCATCTGGAAGAATCCATGGTGCTATTGTCGACAGTGGTACTGTTGGGCTAACGCTGTATTGGTCTACTGTAAACGTCTGATTGGTTGTCCATCCAAAGCTTTTTCTGTTTCCTTTCTCCTTTTCCCAACATGGTTTTAACGATGATTCTGATTATGACGCTGTAGTCTGGTCCAGTAGTTCAATGAGTTCTGTATCCTTCTTAATTCTAGTGGCATTTCCCCCATTTCTACTTGGAATGCTGATGTCGGGGTTGTTTTAAAGCTCCTGTGCATAACCTTAGTGCCTGATACTGTAGTCTATCCAGTTTTTTGCTGCAGATCCATACACCACACAGCCATAATCTAGCACTGATCCTAGTAACCCATTATATATAGCCCTTAAAGCCTTCCTATCTGCTCCCCATTCCCTACCAACTAAACATCTCATTATATTCAATATTTTCTTACATTTGTTCATTCATTTTTTAATATGTAACTTTCTCATCAAACCATATCCCTAATAGTTTAAAGAATTTCACTCTCTCCAACTCCTGATTGTATAGTTTCAGTTTTACTCTATCTTCTATTCTTTTCTTTGTAAATATCCTCGTCTTTGTTTGATTCACTGAGAATTTGAATCCCCATTTATATGCCCATTCTTCTATTTTCGTAATATCCCCTTGAACCTTTTTTACAATGAAATCTATGTTTCTTCCCCTCGTCCAAATTGCCCCATCATCTGCAAATAAAGAACATCCAGAATCCTTTTCTATTTCATTATAGATGTCATTTATCCTGATGGAGAACAATAGCGGCCTTATTATGCTTCCCTGAGGTGTTCCGTTTTCTACCACATACTTCCTTGAAAGTGTTTCCCCTACTCTAACCTGTATTGTTCTTCCTCTCTAAAAATCCTTAATCCACTGATACCACTGACACTTGACAGTTGAATTAAAAGTCCCTCTCCCCACATCATATCATATCATAAAAACAGCCACTACACTCTCTTTGTTTATTTGTGCTTTTCTAATGTCGTGTTCTAAGCAGATGACTGGGTCCATAGTACATCTTCCTTTCCTAAAGCCACTCTGGTATTTAGTTATAACCTTTACTTTCTATATAATAAGTTAGTCTTTCATTTATCATTGTTTCCATTATTTTACAGATGTTAGATGTTAAGGCGATTGGCCTGTAGTTGTCAGGGTTAGTTTTATTCTTTCCTGGTTTAGGTGTCGGTATTTTAACAGCTTCCTTCCAGCTATGTGGACATTTCCCACTCTCCCAGACTTTATTATATAGTTCTAATCATTTCCTTTTTGATGGCTCACTCAGATTATTAATCATTATATAACACATTTGATCTTTACCTGGTGCTGACTGGAGATTTGTTTAATTCTGTCATTGTAAAAGCCTTGTTTAATAAATCGTTTATAATCTTTAATCTTTATTTTCTGCTATTGTATTTTGTCTCCCTCTTTCCCTTCTTCACAAATATTGTCTGAGCTGTGTACTTTAACAAAGGTCTTTGCTCACATTTCTGCTTTCTCTTCATTCATAGTTGCTGTTATTTCCCCTTCAGTTAAAACTGGATATCCATATTCTGCTTTAATCCCATTCATTCTTTTTATCATTTTCCAGATGTGATCGATCCTTGTTTCCAATTGAGTTACAAAATAATCTCCAATGTTCTTTCTTTGCATGTTTTATGGTTCTTCTCACAGTTGCTTGTATCCTTTTATAATCAATAAGTTATAATAATAACTTTATCACATTCCTCTGACCACCAAGGTACAATTCTCATTTTATTCTTTCCTTCCTCTTGTTAATTGCATGATTTGCTGCCTCTACACTATTTTTACACACAGACTCATTTAACTCATCCACACTTCTGCTAACATGTATTGCTTGCATTTCTTTATTAGTAATATATTTAAATTTTTGCCAGTCTGCTTTTTTTAAAAAAAACATCTCTGACTCCTGTCCATATCTCCTTTCTCAAAGTCAATCCCTATTTTCCTCTCTATGGGGTAATGATCACTTCCTGTAGTTGTTTCTCTGATCACTTCCTGTAGTTGTTTCTCTGATCGCTTCCTGTAGTTGTTTCTCTGATCACTTCCTGTAGTTGTTTCTCTGGTCACTTCCTGTAGTTGTTTCTCTGATCACTTCCTCTAGTTGTTTCTCTGGTCACTTCCTGTAGTTGTTTCTCTGATCACTTCCTGTAGTTGTTTCTCTGGTCACTTCCTGTAGTTGTTTCTCTGATCACTTCCTGTAGTTGTTTCTCTGGTCACTTCCTGTAGTTGTTTCTCTGATCACTTCCTGTAGTAGTTGTTTCTCTGATCACTTCCTGTAGTAGTTGTTTCTCTGATCACTTCCTGTAGTAGTTGTTTCTCTGATCACTTCCTGTAGTAGTTGTTTCTCTGATCGCTTCCTATTGTTGTTTCTCTGATCACTTCCTGTAGTAGTTGTTTCTCTGATCACTTCCTGTAGTAGTTGTTTCTCTGATCACTTCCTGTAGTTGTTTCTCTGATCGCTTCCTGTAGTTGTTTCTCTGATCACTTCCTGTAGTTGTTTCTCTGATCACTTCCTGTAGTTGTTTCTCTGATCACTTCCTGTAGTTGTTTCTCTGATCACTTCCTGTAGTAGTTGTTTCTCTGATCGCTTCCTATTGTTGTTTCTCTGATCGCTTCCTATTGTTGTTTCTCTGATCACTTCCTGTAGTTGTTTCTCTGATCACTTCCTGTAGTTGTTTCTCTGATCGCTTCCTGTAGTTGTTTCTCTGATCACTTCCTATTGTTGTTTCTCTGATCACTTCCTGTAGTTGTTTCTCTGATCACTTCCTGTAGTTGTTTCTCTGATCGCTTCCTGTAGTTGTTTCTCTGATCACTTCCCATGAATACACAGCTGCTAGAGAGTCTGACACCAGTGTAAGATCTGATATTCATTCTTGTGCTTCTTCCATCATTTACACATACCAGGTTTTTCCCATCCATTATCTCTTCAATCACTATCCCATAATCATCATTTTTACTACCCCTCAGTGTACTATGCGCATTAAAATCTCCACAATATAATTTCCCCCTCATGTACACATTAAATCTGTCCATTGCTTCGACTGAAAGTTTCTTACATGGATTGTAAAAATGTACCACTCTTATGTTTCCTGTTCTTGTCCATACTTCAATTGCTATATATTCCAACTCCTTTCCTTTACCTAATATTCTATATTGTATTCCTTGTTTTACAAATATTGTGCATCCCAAGAGCTGTGCCACGGTTCTCGGCACAAAATCAGACCTGTTTCCTGTGGGTGTTGGCCTTCGCCAGGGCTGCGCTTTATCACCAATCCTGTTTGTGATTTACATGGACAGGATATCGAGGCGTAGTCGTGGGGGAGAGGGGTTGTGGTTTGGCGGGCTTGAGATCACGTCGCTGCTTTTTGCAGATGATGTGGTCCTCATGGCTTCGTCGGCCTGCGACCTTCAGCGCTCACTGGATCGGTTCGTGGCCGAGTGTGAAGCGGTCGGGATGAGGATCAGCACCTCTAAGTCTGAGGCCATGGCTCTTAGCAGGAAACCGGTGGATTGCCTTCTCCGGGTAGGGAATGACTCCTTGCCCCAGGTGAAGGAGTTCAAGTATCTCGGGGTCTTGTTCACGAGTGAGGGGACGAGGGAGCCGGAGATGGGCCGGAGAATCGGAGCGGCTGGTGCGGTACTGCATTCGCTTTACCGCACAGTTGTGACGAAAAGGGAGCTGAGCCGGAAGGCAAAGCTCTCGATCTACCGGTCAGTCTTCGTTCCTATCCTCACCTATGGTCATGAAGGTTGGGTCATGACTGAAAGAACGAGATCGCGGGTACAAGCGGCCGAAATGGGATTCCTCAGGAGAGTGGCTGGCTTTTCCCTTAGAGATAGGGTGAGAAGCTCGGTCATCCGGGGGGAGCTCGGAGTAGAACCGCTGCTCCTTCACGTTGAAAGGAGCCAGTTGAGGTGGTTCGGGCATCTGGTGAGGATGCCTCCTGGGCGCCTCCCAAGGGAGGTATATCAGGCACGTCCAGCTGGGAGGAGGCCTCGGGGTAGACCTAGGACAAGGTGGAGAGATTACATCTCCACTCTGGCCTGGGAACGCCTCGGGATCCCTCAGTCGGAGCTGGTCAATGCGGCTCAGGAAAAGGAAGTTTGGGGTCCCTTGCTGAAACTGCTGCCCCCGCGACCCGGCCCCGGATAAGCGGAGGATGATGATGATGATGATGATGATGTGCATCCCCCTCCACTGCCTGCGCCTCTGTCTCTACAGATACCCTCATAACCTCTGATTACAAATTCTAATGGAGGTTTTAACCATGTCTCTTGTATGTATATAATATCTGGCTTATCTGAATACTTGTCAATGAATGGTTTAAATTCCTGTCCATTAGTAATTAAACTCCTGGCCTCCAATGTATGACAATCAGTTTGTTGTTCTGTCCCCTAAGTTTCCAAGTTTCCCTTCCATTTCCAGTTTTTTATTGATGTCTTCCCAGCACATGTTTTTTATGCCCAAAAACTTATCTGCTCCCTTCACGATTATTTTTATTTTCTCTGTTTTGTGCTTGGCTTGATCAGTGCAATTAATGACATAGGCGATAAATAATATCAATGTATCTATATTAAGAGCTTCTTCTTTGTCTTTCTTCTCCCTGATGCTTGGGATTGATTCATTCTGTCGTCTTCATTCCTTATTTGATGTCCCTGTACTCTTTTAGCTGCTTCTGCATAGCTTATGTTGTTTGTTGCTTTTACATTTCCTGATTCCACAGCCCCCATATGTCACCTTGTGGTTTCCACCACAGTTACAACATTTCTCTTGTGTATTTTCTCCGCATTCTTCGATTCTATGTTCACCTCCACATTTGTGACACCTCTGCTTTCCTTTACACACCGCTGCAATGTGACCACATCTCTGACATCTGTAACATCGAAGTGGGGGAGGAATATAGAGTCTGACCGGAAAACTCATGCAGGAAGTGTGGACGCCTGAAACTCTAATAGCACAGACATGCTGTTAATCCGCTCTCCATTGACGTTTCTAAGCAATCTTTGAATCCTGCCTATCTCAACTCCATTAATGCTCTGTTTGTCTTCGTCTACAGGAATGCCCGTTATAACTCCCTGTGACACCCGGTTCTCTCCGAGTACCCTTCTTTCACATGTCCTTTTTTTGCAAATATTTTCAATATGTAATGCTTTATTTTTTTGCTCTTCTGTTCAGATTACTAACAAATTTCCATCTCTCAGGATTTTCGCCATTTCCACTTCCCCTACCTTCTTTTTTAATTCCCGTGACAGCAAGATTGGGCTTAAAGTGATGTGCTCATCTTCCTTTTTAAATTTTAGAATCAGTTTGAATTCTTCCCTTGCTACTTTTTTAAGGTTAAATCGTTGCTCTTCATCTGAACTGTCTTCTCTCCACCCTCTTTTATTTCCTTGATTTATTTCCTCCCGTTTGTTTTGACCCTGTCCTCGTTCTCTCCTGCTAGATACTGGTGTCCAGCCACCACACTCCATTTCATCCTCATCGTCATCCCCCTGGCTTGCCATCTCGATCCAGTCACACACCAGTTTATGCCAACCGCCAAAAAACACTCCGATATCGCGGAAACAAACGAACAGACAAAATAAGAGAAAAACAAAACAAAACAAAACCGTGCTCCTTCAATTTTCCCTCCAACTCAGTCCGTCTCATCTCGCGAGAACCCCCAATAGCTGGATCTCCCCACTTGATTCTCTGATGCTCTGTCATCTTAAATCTTTGTCTCAGTTTTATTTGGGTCCGATTCTGTCTTTCTTTATAAAGCACTGTGTCTGAACTGACATTGTTTTAAATATACATATACATATACATATACATGTACATATACATGTACATATACATGTACATATACATATATTATAAAACTTCCATTTCAACATGTCTACTTGTTAGAAGTGAAAGTTTAAGTGGGGCTTTCTCCCAGCAGAGGGCGCTGCAGGGTAAGTGTAGAGCGGGCTTGTGTCTGCTGTAGATTCACGTGAGTTAAAAACACATGCAGGGGCGGTCCTAGACCATTTGGTCCCCGAGGCGAGCTTGATTGATGGCGCCCCTGAGAAAATAACTCATGTCCAAAGAATTGCACATTTATTTATAAAATAAATAAATAAACCTGTTCAATAATAAATATACAAAAAGAAACTTTTAACTTTAACAGTAGTGCAACATCTGAGAACAAAAAGTGCACGATAAAGAATCAAAACAAAACATTTAACTAACAATAAAACATTGTGTGCAAAATTAAATACTGTAAAATAAGATTCATATAAGCTATTAATCAAAATATAATATACAAAAATAAACAAATAAGGTTCAAATTCACCCCAAGTGAAACACACAATACCACACTTCATTTACAGTGCCACCTTTCTGGCCTTCCTTGCCATCCTTGTCATCTATAACCTCCTCGTAGGAAATCTGACCACCAACCTCATGGTTTATACTTATTGTGTCCAGACCACTGAGGTGTTCTTGAGCCATGGTGGATCTGAGGTATGTTTTCAGGAGTTTCAGCCTGGAAAACCTCCGCTCAGCTGAAGCTACACTTATTGGTAGCGTTGTGCTTATTCTTACGACAATGCACAAGTTGGTATTTATTTGAGCTGCTTTTCGTGTATGAATTTCAACAACTCAAGGGACGTCATGCTCTTTGATGGCAAGTCAGGTAAATTTAACAACTCTTGAGCCAGCTTCTTTCCATCCAAATCAGATTGCCCCCCCATGGTGTAAGGTGTGTGCAAGTGCCTCTGCTTGCTTCATCAAGTTACCTCCAGGTTTTGCAAGGCATCCTTAAGTGGCTCATCAGGAGTGCCTCTTTGTGGACCTTAGACCCTTTTGCACAAGGACTGCATCCACATTGATGTCTTCACACATGTCCTTCGCTGATGTCTGTGCAGCCACAAAGCCTGTGGCTCTGTAGGACTCAGTGGATTTACTGCTACATCCACTTGCATTGTTTGGGACTGCAGGACTTCCCTCAGCTGCTGAATTTGACGACTGTGCACAGAGAAACGTCTTCTTCTGCCAGAGATTGGGCTTCTGCCCTGATGACTGGGTCTTTGGCCTGGTTCCTCACCTCAAGCAGAGCCTCTCGTACAGCTGCAGCCTCATATCGCGGAGGCTCTATAGCTTTCACTCCGCTCTCCCATCTGGTTTCTGACCACATTTTGAGTGAAAGGTTGACATGTTTCTTGAGGATTGCCCATCTTTGGGGGGAAGCAGAAAACAGGCAGTACAGCTTCTGTACAATACCAAAATATGATACGGCATCTCTGGAGCTTTTGGCAGCGTCAGTGTTTGATTTTACTGAGGTTGAATTTATTTTTATGTCGAAGTATTTTTGTAGATACAGAGGGATGGCAAAAACTGTTGAAAAAATAAATAGACATTATAATTATAATTCTATTTTTTTTTTCTCGCCGCATATTTTGGCACCCCTCACCAGATGGCGCCCTAGGCAAGCGCCTATGTCGCCTGTAGGAAGGACCGCCACTGAACACATGGGTGGTTCCGTGAAGGGGTTGAAATATAAAACAAAAGATTGTATCATTATTTTTTTCTTATCTCTCTCTCTCCCTGTCTCTCTGTCTCCCTGTCTCTCTCTCTCCCTCCCTGTGGGTGTGTGTGTGTGTGTGTGAGCACATGTAGACTCTAAAAACACTGGCTCTGCTCCAGAGCAGCACAGCTGTGCAAATGGCAGCTGTGCTGTTTGTTTGTGCTGAGTGGTTGGTGCAAAGAAAATGTGCGACGTCACTGTAAGATTGTTGTGAATCAGGTCGTCTGTCACGTACGATCCAGATGTGTGTGTCTGTGTCCTCTGATGAGAGAAGCTCAGGAAAGAGAACGCTGTGATCCAAACAACCTGTGGATGAAACTCAATGTAAAATCAGACGTTTTTCTCGCAGCTTTAAAGACAGTGTGGAACAAACCAGATGCCGAGCCGGCTCACCTGGCTCCTCTGGATGCTCTATCCTCAGCCCCCTCCAGACCGAGCTGTTAACCCCATCACTGAGGAAGACCCTGCAGAGGAAACCTATTTCGGCCATATTCGTGAATGAGACCCTGAGACCGCATTGGGGGGTTTGGTACCCGGATGGAGGCAGAGAACATGACGTGACATTCAGACTCAGTGTCTCCCGTCTCCCTCAGGACATGGTGGAAGCTCTACCGGAGATGGTTCTGACAGGGCCTCCGCCAGACATGTTAGGGTCTGCCAGGCCTGACCAGCATCCACCAGAGCCAACTCACATCAGAGCCAACTCACTGAGTGTCCAAAACATGTGGCTGCAAGTCAGATGATGTGACCGCAGAGTCCATCATTGATCTAAGGCAGGGGTCACCAACCTTTTTGAGACCGAGAGCTACCTGAAGGGTAGAGAATAATATGGAGGGCTACCATATTAACATTTTATGCAATTTACCATTGAAATGATGAATATTATGCATTTAATTGCATACACATTAAATCCAGTGCTTACTCCTAATGATTATCACAGTTTTTATAAATAATATCAGGACATTTTACTCAGTGATCATTTGGATACATGCAAGTGAGGTGAAGTGAAATGAGCCCATGGGCACCTCGCTGGCTGCTCGCGGGCTACCAAGTGCCCGTGGGCACCACGTTGGTGACCACTGATCTAAGGTGTCCTGGTGCCAAGTGCACATATGTACACCCATGTTCGTTATTAACAATCTGTGATGAGTGCAGAAGTCCAAAAACAAAGACCCACTGGGGGAGACCCCTCCATGTCTCACTGTCATTGTGTTGTGTTGTGTTGTGTTTTGCTATGTTTTGTTGTGTTTTGCTGTGCTGTGCTGTGCTGTGTTGTGCTGTGCTGTGCTGTGTTGTGCTGTGCTGTGCTATGTTGTGTTGTGTTGTGTTGTTTTGTGGTGTGTTGTGTTGTGTTGCGTTGTGTCGTGTTGTTTTATGTTGTGTTGTGTTGTGCTGTGCTGTGCTGTGCTGTGCTGTGCTGTGCTGTGCTGTGCTGTGCTGTGCTGTGTTGTGCTGTGCTGTGCTATGTTGTGTTATGTCGTGTCGTGTGATGTTGTGTTGTGTTGTTTTATGTTGTGTTGTGTTATGTTGTTACGTGTTGTGTTATGTTATGTTATGTTATGTTATGTTATGTTATGTTGTGTTGTGTTATGTTGTGTTATGTTTTGTTGTGTCGTGTTGTGTTGTGTTGTGTCGTGTGATGTTGTGTTGTGTTGCATTGTGTTGTTCTATGTTGTGTTGTGTTATGTTGTGTTGTGTCGTGTTGTTTTATGTTGTGTTGTGTTGTGCTGTGCTGTGCTGTGCTGTGCTGTGCTGTGTTGTGCTGTGCTGTGCTGTGCTGTGCTGTGTTGTGTTGTGCTGTGCTGTGCTGTGTTATGTTGTGTTGTGTTGTGTTATGTTGTGTTGTGTTGTGTTGTGCTATGTCGTGTTATGTCGTGTCGTGTGATGTTGTGTTGTGTTGTGTTGTGTTATTTTATGTTGTGTTGTGCTGTGCTGTGCTGTGCTGTGCTGTGCTATGCTGTGCTGTGTTGTGCTGTGTTGTGTTGTGTTGTGTTGTGCTGTGCTGTGTTATGTTGTGTTGTGTTATGTTGTGTTGTGTCGTGTTGTGTTATGTTGTGCTGTGTTATGTTGTGTTGTGTTGTGTTGTGTTGTGTTGTGTTGTGTTAGGTTGTGTTGTGTTGTGCTGTGCTGTGCTGTGCTGTGTTATGTTGTGTTGTGTTATGTTGTGTTGTGTTGTGTTATGTTGTGTTGTTTTATGTTGTGTTGTGCTGTGCTGTGCTGTGCTGTGCTGTGCTGTGCTGTGTTGTGTTGTGTTGTGTTGTGTTGTGTTGTGTTGTGTTGTGTTGTGCTGTGCTGTGCTGTGCTGTGTTATGTTGTGTTGTGTTGTGTTGTGTTGTGCTGTGCTGTGCTGTGTTATGTTGTGTTGTGTTGTGTTGTGTTGTGTTGTGTTGTGTTGTGTTGCGTTGTGTTGTGCTATGTCGTGTGATGTCATGTTGTGTTGTGTTGTGTTTGTACTAAGATGCAGATGTTTTCAGGTTACTGAGTTCTGCTGATAAATACACACAATAATCCCGGACCTACACCCACACATGTGAACAGCTGTGTTTGTTAATCAGGAAAGTGTTGCAAAATGTGACAGTGTTTACTGGTCAAGTGTTAGTGAAGAGACAAAGTACTTTCAACCCAGTATGTTCAGTTCAACTGTTTTTTTAGAGGGGGCGGGGCCAAGCCATAGCTCTTCAGGTAAATTATAAATCACACTGAAATCAAACTCACTTTGACTGAAACACTGTGTCGGTGAGTAACACAATCACACAACTCTCTTATTTTAAAGTGATCATTCAGATTTTATGAAGTTTTGTGGAGAGTGACCTCCTGACCCTCATGGACAAGGAAACATTTATCACACTGTGACACTGGAAATGAACATTTGTGTGAAATTGTTCATTCTGCTGCACTCACTCACTCACTCATTCATCCTTTACCACTTTATCTTTCACATCAGGGTTGTGTGGGGTGCTGGTGCCAATCCCAGCTGATGTAGGGTCAGTTTTGGAGAAAAACAGAGAACCTGTTTATTTCTCACGTAAATGAACTTACTGTAAATATCTTTAGATGAAATCATCTGGTAACTGACTGTAATGTAATGAATGAAAATGACATGCTGAAGGTTCTGTTACCATGATCTTTATGAAAAGTAAGAGCACATGTAACTGACGCTCAGACACCGTGTGTCTTTTCATCTGAGGACTATTTGAGTGTTTTCTCATCGTTGCTGCTTTCCGAGACCACAGAGGCGTCCATATTAGATTGTGTTTATAAAAAGTGGCCAGCTTATAGGTCTAGTCATGTGACGGCCACTTTACCACTCGTGGACTTGTGGTTCACGTACTAGACTGCTGGGGGAATTTCCTGTGGTGCACTCACACTCACTCTCTCACACTCACTCTCTCACACTCAGGTTATGAATATGACTTCATTACATGTCATTAACCTTGTTCTTTCTTTCCCTAGCTTGTGCCGTCCTCTCTCTCTCTCTTTATGCTAGGATTAAAATTGATACCAGCAATCAACAATTCCTGCCACTGCTAATATAAATGACTTAACCTATATTGTACAAGGTCTAAAACCTATACCTTAATGACACAGCTCCTGGTCTCTGGCTCCTCCCTCTTGTCCTTCCTGTCCCCCATGTCGAGGCAGATGCTGCACATGTCTGAGTCTTGGTTCTGTCAGAGTTGTTTCTCTCCTCTGATGCCTCTGATAGTTGAGTTTCTCTGCTCTCTATGATATTGTAAAGGTTACTATGTTAAGTGCTTTGAGATGCTGTGCTGTATGTTGTGATTTGGTGCGATACAAATAAAGTTTGATTTGTTTTTGACTTGATAATCATCTCCCATCTTCAACTCATGTAGGGAAGTTCAGTAACTACAGGGACAGGAGTGGGACTCATTTTCAGCCATGAAAATCCAGGGCAATCAGTTGGGTCACACAAAAATCTTCTTTCAGTCAAGTCACTTTTATTCCTATTAGCTTAACTTTACCTGCCCACACTTTGCTGCTGCTGCTGCTGCTGCTGCTGCTGCTGAAGCAACAGTTGCCAAAGAGCATACCTGGAGCATTTCCAGTCACACGACGATAACGTCAAACACAGTGAGAGGGAGGGAGAACGCACAGCATGAACCTTTTGCCACTGTATATACCACAATTGTTCCTAGGGTGTGCACAGAAGTATACAAGAGCCTTAAACCGGCCCTTGCGTCCCTTAATCCAGCCAGAATTGTCCCAGTTCTCCTGAATGACACATAAAGTGAAAGCAGCCAGGTACATGTTTCTAAAATCCAAAAGCAAAAAATAATTCCATGAAGAACACACACCACTGTATGAAAAATAAGAGCACTAAAGTACATAGAATAGACCATAATAGATGACATGTGTGTCACTATGCAGAACAACAAGAACAACAGCATATTTAAAACATCATGTAATCCTAATATTTCAACGAGTTAAAAATGACGTCAAAGGCGACACGGAGCAGTACAGTAATCACGACACTAGATGGCACTGAATCAACTCAGCAGTCAACACAGTGTCTGATCTGAGCCTTTACCTGCCGTGTATTCATTAACAATAAGCTCAAAGTCAAGTTTACAAAGTGTACAGAGAGAACAACACACACAGCCACGGTCTTGGTCGAAAGATAGTGAAGAATAACTCCAGTAATAAGGACTTTCATTTCTTTTTTTTTGGTCAATTTCATATACAATATCTTAAGAATATTAAGCTTATTGATTAAAAACATGAATGAGAGGAAATGTAATGTAATATGTATGAAGTCATTTATTTACATGTTATCTCCTTTATGTTTGTATTATATTTCTACTATTCTGTTCATTTAGAGCTGTCTGTCTTTCTGTCTGACCTCCTCCAGAAACACCCTAACTCCATTCCTTTCCAACATGACTGCAAAGATAAACTTCAGTTTGTAGTCTTGTAGGTGTTGTCACTTGTTCAGTTAGTATAGATTTTCCATATCACCAACACGTGTGTGTATCAGTGGAGATTTTCACTGTGAGCCACTGAGGGTTGTGAATGAGCAGAGCTGCAGGGTCTCACCACTGATAGTTTGTGGGAGGTCTCTTCAGATTCCTGTCTGACAGCAAGGGTCCTCCAATCTGTGTGGAGAGCTCCTTCACCAGAGAGCTCTAACTACCAGAGAGCACACACACACGCACACACACACACACACACACAAACCAACACACACACACACACACTCAATTAATCCAGACAAATTATGGACACTGGGGGGATGCCTCGGCCTCCATGTGGTCTGGAGGGGGAACATTTAACTCATTGTTGCCCCCTAATCCTCACCTCCACCCTTCCTGTGACCCCCACTGCCAGACCCTCACAACCCCACCCCATCCCTTCACTGCTCATCCACATGAGCGATATGAGACGACATTTCTTCTCTTTGTTCGTGTCCGGTGCAGTCTAATGGTGAGATTAATCATGTGAATCATGAACGGGATTTTGATAGTTCAGGTATTTGAAGTGTGGCCTGGAGCACCACCAGGAACTGACCTTAAACACTCGCCTCATAAACCCTACATCAGCTCACTCTGCCACACCAAAGTCCATAGAGAAAATCAGTGATTTTAGCTCATGGGGACACAGGAGCTGCCTCGTGTGGTCAGTTTGTGTCACTGAGATAAATCCCAACAAAAGATTTCAAACACCAAAGTCATAAAATGACACATGTGGTGATGGAAGCAGCAGTAGATCAGTTTATAAAGCAACACAGTTTCTTTAGGAAAGACGTAGAAAGATGTTGATTGTTTGAAGCTCAAAGGTCAAACAGGTGAGCGGAGATGAGCAGTAATGAGACATCAGCCCTCATTAGATGATGAGGACAAACAATAGCGCTCGTCAGCAGGCAGGACACAGACATAAGCTGGGACTCAAAAGAAAAGGACATTTAAATATCTGACATTTTACTTCAAATATGCATAAAGTGGCCTTTTACTGCCACTGCAACACAAATAGTTAACTTTTGAAAAGTTAACTATTTAACTATATAGGCTTCAGTGAACCTTTAGCAAGTTGTAAGTAATGGCCTTTAATAAAAAAAAACAATCAAAATAAGACAAATGATAAATGATTAAAAAAAGAAAATCATATAAGGAGATGTGATTTTTTTAGCAAAATCTCTGATGAATTAAATTGAATTCAATTAAAATCAGTTGGAAGCTCTAGAGAATTGTAAATATGTCACATTCTCGCCAACATATAGTACTAGTGACTTATGTTGAAGTTTCAAATACAGATGTGACGTTCATCTGTATTGACAGAAACATGATCATGATGCCTGGTCGTGTAAAGGTCTTGTCTCGTTGCAAATATTTTCACTGACATGACCAAAGACATGAGCCAGGATACATTTGAAGACCCCCCCCCCCCAACCCCCAAACCCCCAGCCAGGAACCACTTCTCTGACCTACTGATTTACAGCAGGTCCTCCTGTGACCCTGCTTCCTGCTGCCAACAGCTTTCTTACCTTTTGAGTGACAGCGCTGCATGCTTGGCTGATACAGTCTTAAGGTGAGCTTGATGGATGAGCCAATGTCCTAAAGATCTGTTTGCCTTGTTGCTTTGAAAGGCCTAGAATGACCTGCTGGCACGGATCAAGATGTGAGCCTCTCTACGGTCACACCGGAACACCAACAGGTTGTGACCTCTGACAACAAGATCCAACATCATGTGGAGACTGCACATCAGTAAACACTTTGAAACCACACCACCGCCTCAACAGTCATCCATGGCCCCAACAAAGCCTCGCTGTCACACAAAGACAACACAATTGGAAAACAGGAATGCGTGAGAAGAGGAAAGAAAGAGCTGGGTGGGAGTGAGTGCTGCTTTTCAGATGAGAGCAGGGAGTCGAAGAAACAAATGATTTGATGCAGAAATTGTGAAGCAGCCATTTGACTGCATGGAAGACTATATGGACTGTGACTCTCAGGGCCTGTTTGCTCTGAGGTGAAAACAAGCTCTGAAGAAGCGCTGCCTCTGTGTGGCTCAGGAATCCAACCAGAGCCCCGGAGACCCTTCTATCAGTGGGCCGTGACTGTGACACACACACATACACCAACACACAGACACACACAGAGCGGTGGCTCCGAGCCTTTTGTTGCTGGGTCCTGCTCCATTGATCTCTCTGGTTGCTGAAGGACAATAACAGGGCAACCAGTCAAACAGGCAGCCGGTCAGCTACTGTCTGCTACCCAATAACATAGCAGGCAGTCGCATGGGCAGAACTAATCTGGGAACTAATCTCCAGTTCTTTTCCAAAAAACTTGTCTCTCAAGAAGAAGAAAACAAAAGGAAAATGTGGACTAAAATCCTTCTCATCTGATGGTATCAGTGTTATTATCAGAACTTTACTAAACCAACATTTCCTTAGTGCTTTGTTCTCTATTTGTTCACCAACAATAGAAATAACACACACACACACACACATAACAAAGACACAATAATAATAAATGCACAGGAGGGATAAAAACCCAACACTGCTGTTGTACAATTAGTTTGCAACAAATATTAAGATATTCCTAAACAAAAAAATACAAAAAATATCTTTAAACAAAAGTACACAGGTTAAAAGATGAAACAATAAGAACATTGGGATTATCGTTTGCATGTATTATTGCAAAACACACTGGTGTTGTCACACCTAAATTACTTTGAATCTGACATTGGTGACGTTTGTGAACAGGCTGTGGAGTGAGGCAGGAAAACCAATCTGTAGATAACAGTAACAGTGTCATCATCAGATCAACAGGTAGATAACAGTAACAGTGTCATCATCAGATCAACAGGTAGATAACAGTTACAGTGTCATCATCATCAGATCAACAGGTAGACAACAGTAACAGTGTCGTCATCATCAGATCAACAGGTAGATAACAATAACAGTGTCATCATCATCAGATCAACAGGTAGATAACAGTGACAGTGTCATCGTCATCAGATCAACAGGTAGATAACAGTAACAGTGTCATCATCAGATCAACAGGTAGATAACAGTTACAGTGTCATCATCATCAGATCAACAGGTAGACAACAGTAACAGTGTCGTCATCATCAGATCAACAGGTAGATAACAGTGACAGTGTCATCATCATCAGATCAACAGGTAGATAACAGTAACAGTGTCATCATCAGATCAACAGGTAGATAACAGTGACAGTGTCATCATCATCAGATCAACAGGTAGATAACAGTAACAGTGTCATCATCAGATCAACAGGTAGATAACAGTGACAGTGTCATCATCATCAAATCAACAGGTAGATAACAGTGACAGTGTCATCGTCATCAGATCAACAGGTAGATAACAGTAACAGTGTCATCATCATCATCAGATCAACAGGTAGATAACAGTAACAGTGTCATCATCAGATCAACAGGTAGATAACAGTGACAGTGTCATCATAATCAGATCAACAGGTAGATAACAGTAACAGTGTCATCGTCATCAGATCAACAGGTAGATAACAGTAACAGTGTCATCATCAGATCAACAGGTAGATAACAGTGACAGTGTCATCATCATCAGATCAACAGGTAGATAACAGTGACAGTGTCATCATCATCAGATCAAAAGGTAGATAACAGTAACAGTGTCATCATCAGATCAACAGGTAGATAACAGTGACAGTGTCATCATCATCAGATCAACAGGTAGATAACAGTAACAGTGTCATCATCATCAGATCAACAGGTAGATAACAGTAACAGTGTCATCATCAGATCAACAGGTAGATAACAGTAACAGTGTCATCATCAGATCAACAGGTAGATAACAATAACAGTGTCATCATCATCAGATCAACAGGTAGATAACAGTGACAGTGTCATCATCATCAGATCAACAGGTAGATAACAGTTACAGTGTCATCATCAGATCAACAGGTAGATAACAGTGACAGTGTCATCATCAGATCAACAGGTAGATAACAGTGACAGTGTCATCATCATCAGATCAACAGGTAGATAACAGTGACAGTGTCATCATCATCAGATCAACAGGTAGATAACAGTGACAGTGTCATCATCATCAGATCAACAGGTAGATAACAGTAACAGTGTCATCATCATCAGATCAACAGGTAGATAACAGTGACAGTGTCATCATCATCAGATCAACAGGTAGATAACAGTAACAGTGTCATCATCATCAGATCAACAGGTAGATAACAGTGACAGTGTCATCATCATCAGATCAACAGGTAGATAACAGTGACAGTGTCATCATCATCAGATCAACAGGTAGATAACAGTGACAGTGTCATCATCATCAGATCAACAGGTAGATAACAGTAACAGTGTCATCATCAGATCAACAGGTAGATAACAGTGACAGTGTCATCATCATCAGATCAACAGGTAGACAACAGTAACAGTGTCATCATCATCAGATCAACAGGTAGATAACAGTAACAGTGTCATCATCAGATCAACAGGTAGATAACAGTGACAGTGTCATCATCATCAGATCAACAGGTAGATAACAGTAACAGTGTCATCATCAGATCAACAGGTAGATAACAGTGACAGTGTCATCATCATCAGATCAACAGGTAGATAACAGTAACAGTGTCATCATCAGATCAACAGGTAGATAACAGTGACAGTGTCATCATCATCAGATCAACAGGTAGATAACAGTAACAGTGTCATCATCATCAGATTAACAGGTAGATAACAGTAACAGTGTCATCATCAGATCAACAGGTAGATAACAGTAACAGTGTCATCATCAGATCAACAGGTAGATAACAATAACAGTGTCATCATCATCAGATCAACAGGTAGATAACAGTGACAGTGTCATCATCATCAGATCAACAGGTAGATAACAGTAACAGTGTCATCATCATCAGATCAACAGGTAGATAACAGTAACAGTGTCATCATCAGATCAACAGGTAGATAACAGTAACAGTGTCATCATCATCAGATCAACAGGTAGATAACAGTAACAGTGTCATCATCATCAGATCAACAGGTAGAAAACAGTGACAGTGTCATCATCATCAGATCAACAGGTAGATAACAGTAACAGTGTCATCATCAGATCAACAGGTAGATAACAGTAACAGTGTCATCATCAGATCAACAGGTAGATAACAGTGACAGTGTCATCATCATCAGATCAACAGGTAGATAACAGTAACAGTGTCATCATCATCAGATCAACAGGTAGATAACAGTAACAGTGTCATCATCAGATCAACAGGTAGATAACAGTAACAGTGTCATCATCATCAGATCAACAGGTAGATAACGGTTACAGTGTCATCATCAGATCAACAGGTAGATAACAGTGACAGTGTCATCATCATCAGATCAACAGGTAGATAACAGTGACAGTGTCATCATCATCAGATCAACAGGTAGATAACAGTGACAGTGTCATCATCATCAGATCAACAGGTAGATAACAGTAACAGTGTCATCATCATCATCAGATCAACAGGTAGATAACAGTAACAGTGTCATCATCAGATCAACAGGTAGATAACAGTGACAGTGTCATCATCATCAGATCAACAGGTAGATAACAGTAACAGTGTCATCATCAGATCAACAGGTAGATAACAGTGACAGTGTCATCATCATCAGATCAACAGGTAGATAACAGTAACAGTGTCATCATCATCAGATCAACAGGTAGATAACAGTAACAGTGTCATCATCAGATCAACAGGTAGATAACAGTGACAGTGTCATCATCATCAGATCAACAGGTAGATAACAGTAACAGTGTCATCATCAGATCAACAGGTAGATAACAGTAACAGTGTCATCATCAGATCAACAGGTAGATAACAGTGACAGTGTCATCATCATCAGATCAACAGGTAGATAACAGTAACAGTGTCATCATCATCGGATCAACAGTTAGATAACAGTAACAGTGTCATCATCAGATCAACAGGTAGATAACAGTTACAGTGTCATCATCATCAGATCAACAGGTAGATAACAGTTACAGTGTCATCATCAGATCAACAGGTAGATAACAGTGACAGTGTCATCATCATCAGATCAACAGGTAGATAACAGTGACAGTGTCATCATCATCAGATCAACAGGTAGATAACAGTAACAGTGTCATCATCATCGGATCAACAGGTAGATAACAGTAACAGTGTCATCATCAGATCAACAGGTAGATAACAGTAACAGTGTCATCATCATCAGATCAACAGGTAGATAACAGTTACAGTGTCATCATCAGATCAACAGGTAGATAACAGTGACAGTGTCATCATCATCAGATCAACAGGTAGATAACAGTGACAGTGTCATCATCATCAGATCAACAGGTAGATAACAGTGACAGTGTTATCATCATCAGATCAACAGGTAGATAACAGTAACAGTGTCACCATCATCATCAGATCAACAGGTAGATAACAGTAACAGTGTCATCATCACCAGATCAACAGGTAGATAACAGTAACAGTGTCATCATCAGATCAACAGGTAGATAACAGTGACAGTGTCATCATCATCAGATCAACAGGTAGATAACAGTAACAGTGTCATCATCATCAGATCAACAGGTAGATAACAGTAACAGTGTCATCATCATCAGATCAACAGGTAGATAACAGTAACAGTGTCATCATCAGATCAACAGGTAGATAACAGTGACAGTGTCATCATCATCAGATCAACAGGTAGATAACAGTAACAGTGTCATCATCATCAGATCAACAGGTAGATAACAGTTACAGTGTCATCATCAGATCAACAGGTAGATAACAGTGACAGTGTCATCATCATCAGATCAACAGGTAGATAACAGTAACAGTGTCATCATCAGATCAACAGGTAGATAACAGTAACAGTGTCATCATCAGATCTCCAGGTAGATAACAGTGACAGTGTCATCATCATCAGATCAACAGGTAGATAACAGTAACAGTGTCATCATCATCAGATCAACAGGTAGATAACAGTTACAGTGTCATCATCAGATCAACAGGTAGATAACAGTGACAGTGTCATCATCATCAGATCAACAGGTAGATAACAGTGACAGTGTCATCATCATCAGATCAACAGGTAGATAACAGTGACAGTGTCATCATCATCAGATCAACAGGTAGATAACAGTAACAGTGTCATCATCATCATCAGATCAACAGGTAGATAACAGTAACAGTGTCATCATCAGATCAACAGGTAGATAACAGTGACAGTGTCATCATCATCAGATCAACAGGTAGATAACAGTAACAGTGTCATCATCAGATCAACAGGTAGATAACAGTGACAATGTCATCATCATCAGATCAACAGGTAGATAACAGTAACAGTGTCATCATCATCAGATCAACAGGTAGATAACAGTAACAGTGTCATCATCATCAGATCAACAGGTGGATAACAGTGACAGTGTCATCGTCATCAGATCAACAGGTAGATAACAGTGACAGTGTCATCGTCATCAGATCAACAGGTAGATAACAGTGACAGTGTCATCGTCATCAGATCAACAGGTAGATAACAGTGACAGTGTCATCGTCATCAGATCAACAGGTAGATAACAGTGACAGTGTCATCGTCATCAGATCAACAGGTAGATAACAGTGACAGTGTCATCGTCATCAGATCAACAGGTAGATAACAGTGACAGTGTCATCGTCATCAGATCAACAGGTAGATAACAGTGACAGTGTCATCGTCATCAGATCAACAGGTAGATAACAGTGACAGTGTCATCGTCATCAGATCAACAGGTAGATAACAGTGACAGTGTCCTCATCATCAGATCAACAGGTAGATAACAGTGACATTGTCATCATCATCAGATCAACAGGTAGATAACAGTGACAGTGTCATCATCATCAGATCAACAGGTAGATAACAGTAACAGTGTCATCATCATCAGATCAACAGGTAGATAACAGTGACAGTGTCATCATCAGATGTCATCATCAGATCAACAGGAAGATAACAGTGACAGTGTCATCATCATCAGATCAACAGGTAGATAACAGTAACAGTGTCATCATCAGATCAACAGGTAGATAACAGTAACAGTGTCATCGTCATCAGATCAACAGGTAGATAACAGTAACAGTGTCATCATCAGATCAACAGGTAGATAACAGTAACAGTGTCATCGTCATCAGATCAACAGGTAGATAACAGTTACAGTGTCATCATCAGATCAGCAGGTAGATAACAGTAACAGTGTCATCATCATCAGATCAACAGGTAGATAACAGTAACAGTGTCATCGTCATCAGATCAACAGATAGATAACAGTGACAGTGTCATCATCATCAGATCAACAGGTAGATAACAGTAACAGTGTCATCGTCATCAGATCAACAGGTAGATAACAGTGACAGTGTCATCGTCATCAGATCAACAGGTAGATAACAGTGACAGTGTCATCATCATCAGATCAACAGGTAGATAACAGTGACAGTGTCATCGTCATCAGATCAACAGGTAGATAACAGTGACAGTGTCATCGTCATCAGATCAACAGGTAGATAACAGTGACAGTGTCATCGTCATCAGATCAACAGGTAGATAACAGTGACAGTGTCATCGTCATCAGATCAACAGGTAGATAACAGTGACAGTGTCATCGTCATCAGATCAACAGGTAGATAACAGTGACAGTGTCATCGTCATCACATCAACAGGTAGATAACAGTGACAGTGTCATCGTCATCAGATCAACAGGTAGATAACAGTGACAGTGTCATCGTCATCAGATCAACAGGTAGATAACAGTGACAGTGTCATCATCATCAGATCAACAGGTAGATAACAGTGACAGTGTCATCATCATCAGATCAACAGGTAGATAACAGTAACAGTGTCATCGTCATCAGATCAACAGGTAGATAACAGTGACAGTGTCATCGTCATCAGATCAACAGGTAGATAACAGTGACAGTGTCATCGTCATCAGATCAACAGGTAGATAACAGTGACAGTGTCATCGTCATCAGATCAACAGGTAGATAACAGTGACAGTGTCCTCATCATCAGATCAACAGGTAGATAACAGTGACAGTGTCATCATCATCAGATCAACAGGTAGATAACAGTGACAGTGTCATCATCATCAGATCAACAGGTAGATAACAGTAACAGTGTCATCATCATCAGATCAACAGGTAGATAACAGTGACAGTGTCATCATCAGATGTCATCATCAGATCAACAGGTAGATAACAGTGACAGTGTCATCATCATCAGATCAACAGGTAGATAACAGTAACAGTGTCATCATCAGATCAACAGGTAGATAACAGTAACAGTGTCATCGTCATCAGATCAACAGGTAGATAACAGTAACAGTGTCATCGTCATCAGATCGACAGGTAGATAACAGTGACAGTGTCATCGTCATCAGATCAACAGGTAGATAACAGTGACAGTGTCATCGTCATCAGATCAACAGGTAGATAACAGTGACAGTGTCATCGTCATCAGATCAACAGGTAGATAACAGTGACAGTGTCATCGTCATCAGATCAACAGGTAGATAACAGTGACAGTGTCATCGTCATCAGATCAACAGGTAGATAACAGTGACAGTGTCATGGTCATCAGATCAACAGGTAGATAACAGTGACAGTGTCATCGTCATCAGATCAACAGGTAGATAACAGTGACAGTGTCATCATCATCAGATCAACAGGTAGATAACAGTGACAGTGTCATCATCATCAGATCAACAGGTAGATAACAGTGACAGTGTCATCATCATCAGATCAACAGGTAGATAACAGTAACAGTGTCATCATCATCAGATCAACAGGTAGATAACAGTGACAGTGTCATCGTCATCAGATCAACAGGTAGATAACAGTAACAGTGTCATCGTCATCAGATCAACAGGTAGATAACAGTGACAGTGTCATCGTCATCAGATCAACAGGTAGATAACAGTGACAGTGTCCTCATCATCAGATCAACAGGTAGATAACAGTGACAGTGTCATCATCATCAGATCAACAGGTAGATAACAGTGACAGTGTCATCCATCAGATCAACAGTAGATAACAGTAACAAGTGTCATCATCATCAGATCAACAGGTAGATAACAGTAACAGTGTCATCATCATCAGATCAACAGGTAGATAACAGTGACAGTGTCATCATCATCAGATCAACAGGTAGATAACAGTAACAGTGTCATCATCAGATCAACAGGTAGATAACAGTAACAGTGTCATCATCATCAGATCAACAGGTAGATAACAGTGACAGTGTCCTCATCATCAGATCAACAGGTAGATAACAGTGACAGTGTCATCATCATCAGATCAACAGGTAGATAACAGTAACAGTGTCATCATCATCAGATCAACAGGTAGATAACAGTGACAGTGTCATCATCATCAGATCAACAGGTAGATAACAGTAACAGTGTCATCATCAGATCAACAGGTAGATAACAGTAACAGTGTCATCGTCATCAGATCAACAGGTAGATAACAGTGACAGTGTCATCGTCATCAGATCAACAGGTAGATAACAGTGACAGTGTCCTCATCATCAGATCAACAGGTAGATAACAGTGACAGTGTCATCATCATCAGATCAACAGGTAGATAACAGTGACAGTGTCATCATCATCAGATCAACAGGTAGATAACAGTAACAGTGTCATCATCATCAGATCAACAGGTAGATAACAGTGACAGTGTCATCATCAGATGTCATCATCAGATCAACAGGTAGATAACAGTAACAGTGTCATCATCAGATCAACAGGTAGATAACAGTAACAGTGTCATCATCATCAGATCAACAGGTAGATAACAGTAACAGTGTCATCGTCATCAGATCAACAGGTAGATAACAGTAACAGTGTCATCATCAGATCAACAGGTAGATAACAGTAACAGTGTCATCGTCATCAGATCAACAGGTAGATAACAGTGACAGTGTCATCGTCATCAGATCAACAGGTAGATAACAGTGACAGTGTCATCGTCATCAGATCAACAGGTAGATAACAGTGACAGTGTCATCGTCATCAGATCAACAGGTAGATAACAGTGACAGTGTCATCGTCATCAGATCAACAGGTAGATAACAGTGACAGTGTCATCATCATCAGATCAACAGGTAGATAACAGTGACAGTGTTATCATCATCAGATCAACAGGTAGATAACAGTGACAGTGTCATCATCATCAGATCAACAGGTAGATAACAGTGACAGTGTCATCATCATCAGATCAACAGGTAGATAACAGTAACAGTGTCATCATCATCAGATCAACAGGTAGATAACAGTGACAGTGTCATCATCAGATGTCATCATCAGATCAACAGGTAGATAACAGTAACAGTGTCATCATCAGATCAACAGGTAGATAACAGTAACAGTGTCATCATCATCAGATCAACAGGTAGATAACAGTAACAGTGTCATCGTCATCAGATCAACAGGTAGATAACAGTAACAGTGTCATCATCAGATCAACAGGTAGATAACAGTAACAGTGTCATCGTCATCAGATCAACAGGTAGATAACAGTGACAGTGTCATCGTCATCAGATCAACAGGTAGATAACAGTGACAGTGTCATCGTCATCAGATCAACAGGTAGATAACAGTGACAGTGTCATCGTCATCAGATCAACAGGTAGATAACAGTGACAGTGTCATCGTCATCAGATCAACAGGTAGATAACAGTGACAGTGTCATCATCATCAGATCAACAGGTAGATAACAGTGACAGTGTTATCATCATCAGATCAACAGGTAGATAACAGTGACAGTGTCATCATCATCAGATCAACAGGTAGATAACAGTAACAGTGTCATCATCAGATCAACAGGTAGATAACAGTAACAGTGTCATCATCATCAGATCAACAGGTAGATAACAGTAACAGTGTCATCGTCATCAGATCAACAGGTAGATAACAGTAACAGTGTCATCATCAGATCAACAGGTAGATAACAGTAACAGTGTCATCATCAGATCAACAGGTAGATAACAGTAACAGTGTCATCGTCATCAGATCAACAGGTAGATAACAGTGACAGTGTCATCGTCATCAGATCAACAGGTAGATAACAGTGACAGTGTCATCATCATCAGATCAACAGGTAGATAACAGTAACAGTGTCATCATCAGATCAACAGGTAGATAACAGTAACAGTGTCATCATCATCAGATCAACAGGTAGATAACAGTAACAGTGTCATCGTCATCAGATCAACAGGTAGATAACAGTAACAGTGTCATCATCAGATCAACAGGTAGATAACAGTAACAGTGTCATCATCATCAGATCAACAGGTAGATAACAGTAACAGTGTCATCGTCATCAGATCAACAGGTAGATAACAGTAACAGTGTCATCATCAGATCAACAGGTAGATAACAGTGACAGTGTCATCATCATCAGATCAACAGGTAGATAACAGTAACAGTGTCATCGTCATCAGATCAACAGGTAGATAACAGTAACAGTGTCATCATCAGATCAACAGGTAGATAACAGTAACAGTGTCATCATCAGATCAACAGGTAGATAACAGTAACAGTGTCATCATCAGATCAACAGGTAGATAACAGTAACAGTGTCATCATCATCAGATCAACAGGTAGATAACAGTAACAGTGTCATCGTCATCAGATCAACAGGTAGATAACAGTAACAGTGTCATCATCATCAGATCAACAGGTAGATAACAGTAACAGTGTCATCATCAGATCAACAGGTAGATAACAGTAACAGTGTCATCATCATCAGATCAACAGGTAGATAACAGTAACAGTGTCATCATCATCAGATCAACAGGTAGATAACAGTAACAGTGTCATCGTCATCAGATCAACAGATAGATAACAGTGACAGTGTCATCATCATCAGATCAACAGGTAGATAACAGTAACAGTGTCATCGTCATCAGATCAACAGGTAGATAACAGTGACAGTGTCATCGTCATCAGATCAACAGGTAGATAACAGTGACAGTGTCATCGTCATCAGATCAACAGGTAGATAACAGTGACAGTGTCATCGTCATCAGATCAACAGGTAGATAACAGTGACAGTGTCATCGTCATCAGATCAACAGGTAGATAACAGTGACAGTGTCATCATCATCAGATCAACAGGTAGATAACAGTAACAGTGTCATCATCGGATCAACAGGTAGATAACAGTAACAGTGTCATCATCATCAGATCAACAGGTAGATAACAGTAACAGTGTCATCATCAGATCAACAGGTAGATAACAGTAACAGTGTCATCATCATCAGATCAACAGGTAGATAACAGTAACAGTGTCATCGTCATCAGATCAACAGGTAGATAACAGTGACAGTGTCATCATCATCAGATCAACAGGTAGATAACAGTAACAGTGTCATCGTCATCAGATCAACAGGTAGATAACAGTAACAGTGTCATCATCAGATCAACAGGTAGATAACAGTAACAGTGTCATCATCAGATCAACAGGTAGATAACAGTAACAGTGTCATCGTCATCAGATCAACAGGTAGATAACAGTAACAGTGTCATCATCAGATCAACAGGTAGATAACAGTGACAGTGTCATCGTCATCAGATCAACAGGTAGATAACAGTGACAGTGTCATCATCATCAGATCAACAGGTAGATAACAGTAACCAGTGATCTATGTCAGGTCACACGTGTGTGTGTGTGTGTGTGTGTGTGTGCGCTTTTTAATGAGTGAATGTGATAAAGCCTCCATGTGAGAAATCAAATCAAATATTGAATATCAGTGTAATCTTTAATTCTTTACTCTGATACTGTTTTGAAGTTATGAGATTATTACACAATGAATACATTGATTCATTTGTTTCATGTTCTGGTTTATTTTCTTCAGTAAAGTGACATTTGATGATGTCATTATTTTAAACCACTCAAAGTGATTATGTGTCACATGTTATTTCATATCAGAATGATAGATGACAGAACTGCAGCATGTGTGGCAGCTGCCAAACCCTTCATTTCATTAGAAGCAAAGTTATTCATATGCATGAAAATAAATATTATATTTCAATTACTTATACAGTACAGTTGTTTAACAACAAAAATCATGTTTATTAGTTTAGTTTTTGTAAACTTTTCTAGAAAACATGTTTGTGTGTCTTTTCTTTGAGCTTTGGTCAGCATCTGTGAGCCGATCACAGGAAACACACAACCGTGTTCTTCTCTTCGCTTCCTTTGGTTTTTTAAAGTGAAACTTTCCGTGCAAAGCGCTCTCAGCCGTGTCATCATCACATCAGCTGCAGCTTTCTCAGCTTTCTCTTACACTCCATAAAAATAAAGTCTTTTTTCAGGAATGAATTCATCAAAAATAACGTCCCAGCCTTAAAACATATGGACACACACACATGTTTGTGTTACATTTGGAAGAAATGAGCCGACTGATGTTCATCAGAGTGAAACCAGCGAGCAGCCTTCTTTCCCTTCTCCCCCTCTCCATCAATCTGAAGGCTCCTATTTGGGATGTCCTTCTTCATTTGATGTGGCAGCAATTAGCAGGGGGACTTTTGTCCCCATGGGCAGACAGGCGGTCCACTTCACTGATCCCCGTCTGTACAGGCTGAATGGACAAAACTGAAGATAGCACGGCATGGGGATCAAACAGAGGTGCCCTGCCACTGTTACGGCCCCTCAGCTCTCTCTTCTTTATTGGAGAAGAAGGAAGAGGGGGAGAAGAAGGGAAAGAGGGAGGAAAAAATGGAGGTGTTAGTTTTCCCATGAGAAACCTCAGTGGGGGGGGGGGGGGTGACGGGTGACAGCTGAATGACAGAATACATACACCATGTTTGCTTATTTGGTTGTAGAGGAAGAGACTGACTGTGATATCCTTTGTGTTAATATGATGAACATGCAGTCTTTAAACCAGAAATCTAATCTAATCTAATCTAATCTAATCTAATAACACCTATGCCTTCTTCAGTATGATCATGTTGTATAATGATGTATAATGGACACTTTTTAATATGCAAACCCATCTGGACCCACACACTGATACAAAACTGTTGTGTTTATATGAATTACATTTAGTTCTCACACACACACACACACACAGCAGCTGTTTCTTCTATTATTGTATTGATTGTTAAATGGTTTGTTTTTCTATTGCACCGTTCTAGTCTTGATGACCACTCAAAACTGTTTTGTTATTCATCCATTCACAGCCATTCACTCACTTTCATACAGTGCATTTGTGTGTCACTCATGTTTCACACACAGCCGTCAGGAGACTGTGAGACTATACTTCCTATTCCTTGTTTGGTGGACATTGTTGTTTTACCACCGCAGTGTTGCTGTGTGGCACAATGTGGTCGTCACCGGTTACAGCGTTTGAAAGCTGCTTTTCTTCTCCGGGGCAAATATCAATCAACATCAACCGTCATGTGAAAACACACAAGAACACTTCTTTTAACTGCTGAAGGGAAATGACAGCTCAGTGAAAACCACGGCTGTCTCATCAATAAACACTTTGGAGCATTGTTGTTTTACAGTTGACAGGGGGTCGAGGTGTGTGTGTGTGTGTGTGTGTGTGTGCGTGAGAATCAGGGGCTCAGTGGGGGAGCTCTCCATCAACATTTAAGACAGTCATTTGCCACATCATTACTAACAGTTAGTCCACAGGGAGTACGAGAGACCCTGGGGGGGGTAAGTGAGAGAGAGGTGGGGGTGTTTCTAATGTGATGATGTGTAATAACATGTGTTGATTGAGGGTTAGGCAGGTTAAAGGTGCAGTGCTGCAAGGCCTCACAGCTTCCTGCTCACAACAGATACATGTTTGTGTCTTCAGTGAGTTCATAAACAACAGTGATCATTAGTCTACAGGATGGACACAGGATACAGATGTTGACCATGATGCAGATGTGTGGGACAATGTGACTCAGTCCTGTATGATCAGGCTCTTAATCCCAGATTACTCCTGACAACTGTGCCAGCAACAAGTCACCAGTTCCACCGCAGGAACTTTTCCATTTACCAAACAAAACTTCGCCAAAAGACATACCTGGGGGCGGGGCTGTGTGTCTTGTTATTGTTGTTTTCTTGTTTATTAAAATGAAACGAGTTTTGAAACAAAAACAAATGTTGTGACCAAACATCATCATTAACACTGAGAACAACTTTATGTATACACACACACAGACTACCGGGAATTCTGGGTAAATAAGTTCCTGGTCATGAAGGGGAGTCTACTGTAGCTGTGTGATAGAAAAGTGCTGCACATAGATGACGAGGGTTCAAGTCTGCTGATCACGACCGGCACCACTAACCCCGCCCAGTCACTGTCACACGCACTCTAACTCATAGTTTTATTGATGATTCTATTCTAGTGATTCAGTTACACTGTGTGTGTGTGTGTGTGTGAGAGAGAGGTGGGGGAGGACAGAGGCGGGGAGGACAGAGGTGGGGAGGACAGAGGCGGGGAGGAGGACCACAATGGAGAGAAAACCTTGCATCCAGTTACAGGTGGTAGCATCTCAATAGACCCAAAAAGGAAAGAGTAGCCTTTGAATGTCACATGAAAGGACAGAGAGGGATGGGATATCTGGGGATACCTTCATTTCTCTGACGGCAGCCGTGCATACAAATGGGAAGCTATGTAAGGAATGCCCTCCCTCTCCCTCTCTCCCTCTCTCCCTCTCTCCCTCTCTCTCTGTCCCTCCCTCTGTCCCGTGCCTTTGTCTCGTCTCTGTCTCAGTGAAGCGAGGAGGGCTGTTCTTCTGTGGTTTGGTGCGCTCACTCTCCCATGCCACTGGGGTGTGAGGAGTCTTGTAGGACAAGAGTGATGACACCAACAGGGGCAGTGCTGTGTGTGTGTGTGTGTGTGTGTGTGTGGGGGGGGGGGGGTGTACCATGACCAACCTATTCATCATTTGTCAATGTCATCTGCTGATCAATTAGAGGAGAACAAGGGAGCCTCTGACTCTCTGACTCAATCCTAGACGATGACTGGACCACACACACATGCACAAGCACGCACACACACATGAATACACACACACACACACACACGCATACACACATGCACACAGGCACGCACACACACATGAATACACACACACATGCATACACACATGCACACAGGCACGCACACACACACATGAATACACACACACATGCATACACACACACACATGAATACACACACACACATGAATACACACACATGCACAGGCACGCACACACAAACATGAATACACACACACACATATATACACACAAGCATACACACATGCACACAGGCATGCACACACACACACAAACATGAATACACACACACACGCACACACACATGCACAAACACACACACACACACACATGCACACGCGCTTGCATGCACACACGCATGCACGCACGCACGCATACACACATGCACACAGGCACACACACGCACACACACGCACACACACACACACAAGCATACACACATGCACACAGGCACACACAGGCACACACACGCACACACATGCACACAGGCACACACAGGCACACACACGCACACACACACACGCACACACACTCAGACAACAAGTCAACAATATTTTAGAGCTAACAAACACGTATTAAAGGGTTAATGCATAGACTCTATACACAGTCATTCACTCACACATTCATGCAGCACATCTATGTCTAGCACACACTGTCAGCACATGTTACACGTATGTGTGAGGACATTGTGACGAGTGTGAATTGTAGTTGTAGATACTGAGATCAGATATCTGTAACTCAGCTTTTACCAGTCAAAACTGCGTCACTTTATTGTGTATGAGGTTTGTCATTATAGATATCTACAACGCCGTTATGATTCGTCACAATTCAAGTTGGAGATATCTAAAGCTTCAGAGTGAATCTGAATCTAAACAGGTCAACGTATATGTATAAGTTGTACGTTGAATGATGGCTAATCATAGTGACAAACCCCATACACATCAATGACAAAAGTGACATCATATTATCAGATATTATCGTTTTGACGTTGCAGATAGTGAACATCTCGTCTGCAGATTAAATGTTGTAACATGGAGGTAAGTGTCTTTGCCCAAGGACACATCAACATAGACTTGTGCAGCCGGCAACCAAACCCACAACCTTCCAGTTGAAAGCTGCATGTGATGGAAGCGTTCATGCACTTTAAAACAGAAGAACGGATCCCGGTGCTGTCAAACACTCAGCTGTCGTTCCCTCCTTGTTACATGTCATGTGAATTGGATTAATAATCTGATGTATAGTGGATGTTGTGGTGAACACACAGTTACCCCCCCCCCAGGTAACTGTGTGTGTGTTTGTGTGTGTGTGTGACACATCAGTCAGCTGTTTAACTAAGAAAGAATGTTACATTTATAGCAGCGAGAGAGAGAGAGAGAGGGAGAGAGAGAGAGAGACAGAGAGAGAGAGGGAGAGAGAAGAGTAACAACAAGCACCTGTTGGGCTCACTTGCACCCCTGTCAGTGTGGCGTGGTACTGCGTGTGGTTTTCTGTGTGATCACAGTGATCAACATATACCATGAACCCGGTGTGTGAGGGATAGCAGAGCGAGGTGTGTCACACCTTTGTTTCTCACCTGTATTTGAACAGGATGAAATCATCAAAATGATTGAAATCATACAGAAAACCAATTTATTTAACATTTTATTTAGACAAGTGGACTCATTTATTTTATATTATCATTATTAGTTTGTTACTTTTCATCACGGGTGACAGACAGAGCCTCAGCTGCCTCCCCTGACCCTGGTGTGTGTGTGTGTGTGTGTGTGTGTGTGTGTGTGTACAGTATCATCAAAGTCCCTACAGCCCTAAACACACACATATCCATCTGCTGCAGCTCACCACGCCTTCCTGTGGTTTGGCATCAGGCCCGGCCCTCCAATTTCCTTACAGTGGGATCAACGGCAGGTGGAAGAGCTTTGAACTGTGCTGCAGGTGGAGCATCTTTGAACCTTCACAAAGTGTCACATTAACACACACACACACACACACACTGTCATCACAGCGCTAACTTTGAGGACATTAATGACTACATTCACACACTGGGGCGACGGTGGCTCACTGGTCGAGCGAGTTGTCTTTTAACTCAAAGGTTGTGGATCTGATTTCCGGCTCCGCTGGTCTATGTGCCGATGTGTCCTTGAGCAAGACTCTAAAGCACAACATTCCTGACAGTATGAAAGATGAGTGGCAGACCTGTTTATAATCTCATCAAGATTATAAACACATTCCTTCATGAGTTCCTTTCAATATTATGTCAATACAGTCAACAAACAAACACCAACTATTCTCTTTTTCAACAACCCTTACACTGTGTACTATAAACTGATTGACTTACATTATCTGGTCAACATGTTGGCGTGTCGACTCGACTCCAGAGCATAGTCGCTGGTACCTGCTCTGGCGAGGCTCCAAGCGAGCTGAGGTGAAGCTATATATATGTGTGACGGCGCCACACTGCCGTCGTCACAGGAACCAAAACAATGCCGAACTGTAGATCTGTTAAAAAGACTTAACAATCCTAAAAATGTGGGTTAATCTCCAACAATTACCAGGGAAATGTCTAAAATCTCAATCTCAGAGTCTGGTGTGTTTAGCAACAGCACCGCTTATCGCGATGTAAAACAAAGTCACGGCAGTTTCATGCAGCCATGCAGTGATGACTCCACCCACGTTGAGTAGGTACTATTTTGTAGTGGAAAACCAACTTAAACCATGCTGTGCCGCGCTGAGGCGAGTCGAGGAATCGAGACAAGGAATCGAGGCGAGGTAAGGAGTCAAGGTGAGGAGTCGAGGCGAGGTGAGCTCGGTGAAAAGGTCAGGCACTGATGTTGGACGAGAAGGTGTGGCTCTCACTCTCTGTTCCAGTTCATCCCAAAAGTGCTCGATGGGGTTGAGAAGTTCTTCCACACCAGACTCGTCAAACCATGTCTTTATAGTCCTTGCTTTGAGCACTGGGTCATGTTGGAATAGAGAGGCCTTAACTGAACTGTTGCCACAAAGTTAGAAACATGGAATTGTCCTAAAGGCATTAAGATTCCCCCTTAGTTTTACTATGTTTCAACTTAGACACCAACAGTGTCATCACCAGTGCTCATACTGTGATTGGCGTGTGTAAAACCTGATAATGTAATAACTTCCCAATAATGTAATACACTTTTTACCAATAATGTAATACACTTTTTACCAATAATGTAATAAAGTATTACATTAACGGGAGGTTATTACATTATCAGGTTAGCTTTCATTTTGCATGTCCTGATAATGTAATAATTCCCCGATATTGTAATAATTTAACAGCAGACCACCCGTTACTTGGGTTCAAGTGGTGATACTGTGTAAGCAACGCAAGCTCCAGAGCTCTAGCGCCACCAACAGGACAGAGTTGGACATGCATGTATGTACATTAACTTTTGACTTGTTCATCCGTTTTTCACAAACGATGTATCACTGGAACCCTTGGGCCAAGCCGAGTTCAGCGCATCCTTAATGTTTTTTTCGGCCATATTGGATCTTCTGCCATCTTTGATTTGATCCATAACCTTTTAAAGGCTTCTCTTGTCACACATTCTGTGTAATCTTCTCAAAACATCGCTCAGATGATCTTCAGACCATGCCACACGAATGCATTCAACATCTTGAAACTCAAAGGCCAATCAAACATGACGTTCAGGTCACCAAACAGGAAGTAAGCCAATTTCTCTGCAAGCCTTTAACATATTTAACCAAACTTGGTACATAGATCCATGACATCATCCTGGGGATACCACAAAAAATGGTGACCTTTGACCTCTGGGGGCGCTGTGTTTAAACTGTTTACTTAAAGGAGACATATTATACCCTATTTCCCAAGTTAAAATAGTTCCCTGGTGTCCTAATGAACATGTCTGTGACATGCTTTGGTCAAAATACCATAAGGATGAAACACCATAGCAGTTCAATAACCCTGCTAAACCCGCCCCTTTCAGAACGCTCGGTTTTGTGCATGGTCCCTTTATATGCAAATGAGACACAGGCAAACACACCCACTTCTTCCAGGGGGTTTCTGATTTGTCATCTTGAAATTCAAGGCCAATCAAACAGGACGTTGAGGTCACCAAACAGGAAGTAAGCCAATTTCTCTGCAACCCTTTAACATATTTTAACCACACTTGGTACATAGATTCGTGACATCATCATTTGGTGACCTTTGACCTCTGGGGGGATGTTAAACAGGAAGTTAGCTCATAGCTCTGCAAGGTTTCATTTATCCAAACCAAACTTGGCACATAGTCTTATGACCCCCATCCTGATGATGCACGAATAACTTGGTGACTTTTGACCTCTGTTAGAGCATTATAATCACAGTGAGTGTGATCATATCACAGTCGATCTATTACTTATTAATTATGAAACTGATGTTAGCATGTTCCATCCAGTTCAAATGCTTGTGCTTGGAGACCACAAGGAGTGGTGGAGGCCTGGATGCCTAAAGAAAGTTCAAATCCATGTTAAAATAGTCATGATGAAGACATCAACCATAGAGTTCTAAGTTCTAAAATGATGGCTTTAAAATGAGGTTGCTTTTCTGGATATAAGTTACTTGTGTGTTGTGTGTGTGTACTGTTGTGTGTTGAATTAAAGGGGACATATTATGCAAAAACAACTTTTTAACCATTTCAATACTTATATTTGGGACTCTGGAGGCCCTACCAGTCGCCAAAGTGTGGAAAAATAATACTCAGTCATGTTTTCGTGGTCCCCCTTAGTGTAAGTATAGGCGATAAAACACGCCATGTTGAATTCCCTGTATTTATGACGGCAGCATGAGCATTTCACCGCGAATGTTACCACCCACCAGTAAGTTTACTTGGAGAGCTCCACCTTAGCTCCACCTTAGCTCCACCTTAGCTCCACCTTAGCTCCACCTTAGCTCCACCTTAGCTCCACCTTAGCTCCACCTTGTCCCTGCGAGAGTGCAGGCGAGGGAGGAAGAGCGGTATTATGTCAACGTGGAGGGACAAGTGTGCTGTTGGTGGCTGCACAGTGGAGAACAGTGTTTTACACAAACTTCCAGCCTCAGAGGATTTTATATATGAAGCTAATGTGTCGGATAAAGTCAGCAAACGTGTGTTCGTGTGTTCGCACCACTTCACATCAGACTGCGGCCAGCGGTCGCCGTATTTAGTCAGCGACCGTATTTCACCGACATACAAACACACACATTTTTAAGAAAAGGTCAAATAGAGGTCATAACTAACCATTCTGACACGTCCTAATTAAAAATATTTTCTTCAGTACGTCCTCCATGACCGGAGCACAGACTCAGTCTGATACAGTCACATACAGCGGCAGTTTATGCAGCGATCAGCGGTGCTGTCCCTAAGTGTTTTTAACTGATTTACAGTTCAGCACTGTTCGGCTTGCAAGAACAGTCGCACTCTCGCTGTTTTCCGCACATGCTGCCATGTTGATATTGTCAGAGAACTCGTGGAGGGAGGGGGAGAGGAATGGAGCGGAGGGAACAGGAGCTGAGCCAGTGAGCGCTGTAACAAGGACAAATCAGAAACCCCCTGGAAGAAGTGGGTGTGTGTTTGCCTGTGTCTCATTTGCATATAAAGGGACCATGCACAAAACCGAGCGTCTGAAAGGGGCGGGTTTATCAGAGTTATTGAGGGTTCCAGTGATACATCGTTTGTGAAAAATGGATGAACAAGTCAGAAGTTAATGTACATACAGTACATGCATGTCCAACTTTGTCCTGTTGGTGGCGCAAGAGCTCTGGAGCTTGCGTTGCTTACACAGTATCACCACTTGAACCCAAGTAACGGGTGGTCTGCTGTTAAATTATTACAATATTGGGGAATTATTACATTATCAGGACCTGTGAAATGAAGGATAACCTGATAATGTAATAACCTCCCGTTAATGTAATACTTTATTACATTATCAGGTTTTATTACATTATCAGGTTCTACAGCGTGTCTGTATCAGTGCAGTGTATAAACATCATTGATGTTAATGTTTATTCAAGAGCAAAGTCATGTACAGTCCAGGCCGAGACACAGAGAGAGACAGTTGAGAGACATAAAGGTGCAGAGAGACGGGTCGTCTGTGTCTTACACACATGAATAAGGAGGAGGAGAAGTCTTTTCTTCTGCTGATGAAAACAAGAATCAGCAGGCCAAAGGTAAAGAGCGCGTTGGCTGGGTGGCGTGTTTCCTTCAAAGGACACACCTGTTGTGTGGCCTGTCACCGTCGATCAGTCTTACTTTGTGTTGGAACACCAGCTGAGCCTCACGCAGCCGCATCCTCCTTCCTCATGGTTACCGCAAAAATAACAACTCACATCACAGCGCTCTGTCCTGGTGAGCATGGACACACACATCTCTATTTCTCCTGATATTAACTTGTTTTACTGTCTAATTGTCCATATCTCTTTTAGGTTTATTATGATGTGATGTTTGTGTGTGGGGGCCTGTAGTAGTAGTTGTTGTTGTAGTGGAACGGCCACTAGGAGTGCTCTCTCTCTCTCTCTCTCTCTCTCTCTGTGGAGATCTCTATGTTTTGGGAATGTTTAGGGTTTAATGACCTCAGTTACAGGTCATCCAGGATTATGGCGCGTTTCCACCAGCTCTACTCACCTCGGCACGGCACGGCATTGATCTCCAATACTAAAAAAAAGGTACCTACTCAACATGGGCGGAGTCATCACTGCTACTTCATTTTCAATTTAGCGAGTGGGTTGTGAGAATGGCTTGCTCATATTAAGTCTAATGTTACATTAACACTCTGTCAGCATGTCACCTGTCTGTCACCCCTCCCATTCTTACTCTCTTACTGCAAGGTGGTTAATCTGAGTGGTAGAGACTTTTGATATGATCAAATATGATGCAGGTGTTATAGTGTCTCTAGTCACTGATAAAAAGAACAAAAAGGGAAACAACAACAAGGCTGAACTTTGTTCAGCTTGATGGTGATACAGTGTCATGTAATGCCCCGCCCACTGCTTCACTAATTGAAACCCTGCAAGCCACACTGATGCACGCTGCAGCGTCCCACTGTGCACTTGGTGGTGAGAACAGACCTCAGCCAACCCAGTCATGAGACACAGCCTCTCATTTACCATTAGTCTGATCTGTGTTCTTTCACATCCAAAACTCAGTGATTTACCTGTGTATTTATCTGTCGCTAGTTTAGGAAAGAAAAGGCTCCCACAAACCAGATCAAAGACCTGAGCTTTAAAATAAATGTAGTCATGCAACGAGTACTGAGCTGTGAGGAAAACGTGGACTTTTCCTTCCTTGAAATGAAATCAAAACAAATCAATTCAAATTCAGATCAGAGTTCAAGTTCTATTGCACTAAATCACAACATATATCATCTCAACATAAACGAAGGAGAGCAGAGACACCAACAGTTCAAACAATGAGCAAACACCAGGCATCAGTGGAGAGAGAAAACCTTCTAACAAGAAAATCAGCATCTACCTCCAAGCAAAGTCTAGTCCATAATAATAATAATTAATAATCATTTAATAATAATGATAATAATATTATAGTAATATAATATTGATAATGATCATCATAATAATAGTTGTTGGGGGCTTTATGCCCCTGGTAGGGTTACCCAAGGCAAACAGGTCCTGGGTGAGGGGCCGGACAAAGAGTGGTTCTAAAGACCTCCTATGAAGAAGAAGAAAATGGACCACACTCTCGCAGGCTCCTCCCTCACCAGAGGCGGTTCTGATCATGTCCTGGATGTAGACTGGACCGGATCCGTTTGTAGCATGGAGTCTTGAAGTGGATGCGAGCAGCTACAGGAAGTGAGTGAAGGGAGTGGAGGAGCGGCGTAGTGTGAGTAAACATGTCTCTCCTCTCTTTATCACTCCTTATCAGCTGCCATCATTACATTCACAAGCAATATCTCCCAGTTTACCTGGAACATGGAGAAAGAGGTGTGACATAACGTTTATAATCTCCACATCGTTCTTCATAAACTTAGATCAACTGGACTTCTCATGAGATCAAATACAGAACTATAGATTCAACATCAACACTCAGACACTGTGAGTAACCTGAACTGCAGAATACTAACAACACACATTTAGCTTTACAGTTGAAAACATGTTATTCAGGTGTATCAGTATTTTATTAAAGACATTTTGTTAAACGGGCATATTCACATTATTAATATGAATATGAATATGAATATGAATAATAATGATAATAACAATAATACTAATAATAATGATAATAATAATATTATAATTCATAACATTGAATGAGGATAATGTTCACATGGTGTGCATGTGTGTGTGTCCCACTGGACACACACACACACACACACACATACACAGTTGCACAAAGTAAACATAAAAGTGTCCCATGAACCTTATCTTTAGCCTAACCACAATAAAAATCTTAAACTCAACCAGTTCCACAGAACTGTGTTATCAGTCTGATGAGGACCAGGTTTTGGGGTGGGGTGACTCAGACCTGTGTGCAGAGACATCATGGTCACAGGTTCAACTCCACCCATGGCCGGTTGTACTCAGTTCCCTTGTAAGTCACTTTGGATAAAAGCATCTGCTAAATAACATGTAGTAATAATAATAATAATGTTTTGGTCTCCATGACGACTACTGGGCCTGAAAAGGTCAGTGTTTATGTCCTTAAGAGGTAACAGATACAAGAACACACACACACACACAGCAGTATAGGCTGATGTCTGGTCAGTCTAATTACTCAGAGAGGAAGTACTCAGGAGGATCTGGTCTGGACTGGACTTTGAGAGTAATGATTGACCTGGACACACACACACACACACACACACACACACTAGTAACATGGCAGAGCCTTTGACCTGGTTCTCTGTATTTAGAGCCTTTGATTTTCTGACTCCACTTATTGTTCTGATCCCAACCATGTCAACCATTCATGTTCCACCCTAAGCTGCTTCACTCCTTTACTCTCTCTCTCTTTCTCAACCAGGGATCACTGCGGAGACTGAGGGAGCTGAGGGAGAGAGAGAGAGAGAGAGAGAGGGAGAGAGAGAGAGAGAGGGAGGGAGAGAGAGAGAGAGAGAGAGGGAGAGAAAGAGAGAGAGAGGGAGGGAGAGAGGGAGAGAGTGTATGAATGGCATGCCGAACAAGGGCGGGGGTGCTGGATTGTGCTGCATTGACACGTAAAACCAGTGTTTCTCAGTTTTCAGATGTCTCATTGAAGGCTCTGTCTGCTTTGATATTTTAAGTAGGTATCACAACAAAAGGGCCAACAAATGGCAGAAGCAGTGCTGCAGGACTATTGCAGCAGCAAATGGAGGAGCTCATGTGTGGAGCATGGGCAGGGGAGGAGGAGGAGGAGGAGGAGGAGGAGGAGAGCTCCTTCCTCAGGGACAGGTTGAGTTACCTGCGGAGGGAGACTCATGTGCTCCCCTTCCTCCTGTCGGCACACACAAGAAGCCAATGCGACGTCTGAACTTCACTTTAGTTTGTCAAACAGGAGGATTTATCATATCACCGCTGTCGTTTTAAAGATTTCTGACATTCTTTCATCAATCTTTCAGCGTGATGTAAATCAGATGGTCTGAGAGCTGACCAATCACAGGAGCCTTACAGTATACATGTAACTATTGTAAATATCGTTCATTCAGGTCAGGTGCATGTGTGTGTGTGTGTGTGTGTGTGTGTGTGTGTGTGATCTACAATTCCACAACAGACATTCCGTGTCAGGTCCATGTGGACGGAACACGTCTACATACATACACGTTCAGTTTATTAGATCCAGCGTAAAGACACCATGAATTACTAAACTGTCCAGTCTCTGTGAGGGTGTGAGAGGTGCAGGTTCGACATTGTGTTACCTGTCATTGTTATTGAAGCAAGATCACTGCTGTACTCTGACTCACGTGGGAAAAACCAGATCTCCTGAGGAGGTAGAGACTCCTTACTTCTATGTTTTTCAGTGAAATGGTGTGTGAATGATGCTGAACCTGTATCATGACAGCAGGTCCTGCTTAGTTTCCTGTTGCTATGATGTCTGGAAACAGGAAGTGCCTTGTGTTTATTGGGGAATAATACGTTACACCTCCACACTGAGGTATGCACACACAAAGGTTTGTGCAGCTATTCTTCTCAGTACTCTGCGCTAACCTAACAACAATTCAACCGTTTACACAGAAATGAGCTTCTGCCTCATTAGGACAAGGTTTTGGTCTCCATGAGGACTACTGGTTCCAGATAAGGTCAGTGTTTATGCCAGAAAAGGTCCTAAAGAGGTAACACATACAAGTACACACACACACACACAGACACTAGTCTAATTTTTATTAGACAGCCCACCATGTTGCACCATACACGTAGACCTCATTAACATGAGTGTGGCTTCTGTACCATGTTCAAACACACACACACACACACACACACAGGAAAAGCCCGCACACACAGTTTCCAGTAGAGATCACCCCTGCAGTCTCTCTGCACTCTGAAACGCACAAACACAACACTGTGTGTTGTTAGTTTTTGTTGTAGAGTTGATTTCACAAGTCTTAGTTTTTGCTCATAAAAAAGGTGTATGTATATATATATATATATATATATATATATATATATATATATATATATATATTTACATATATATATATATGTATATCTGCATATATATATTTACATATATATATATATATATATATGTATATATATATATATATACATATATATATGTATGTATGTATAACTATAAACTACTACATTTATTCCAGCCACTTGTGGCGTTCCATGTATGCATCTTACAGCCTGCTGTGATGTGCTGTGACCTCGGGTCCTGCCTGGTGTGATGGACCCCAGCCTCTCCTGTGCAGCCATGATTATTGCCCCTGTGCTGTCTTTCAGTCCAGCCTTCTCCAGTCTTTGTCATGTTCTAGTTGACAGTGAAACATGCCTTCCATGTTTCCTCCTCTGCCTTCTCCTCCCCGCTGGGTTTCAGCTGCCTGGGGCATTAACAGGTCATCACTGGGGGGCATCTTCCTGATGTATTTTTGGATGGTAGTCATGCTTAGTGTACAACCTCCGGGTGCTGGACTTGGGGGGGAACCCTCTGTGCTCTGGCAATTACAACATCACGGTATCTTATTACTGTCAGGTCCTAGGTCTTGATAGTCTGGATCTTGTTCCTACCATTCAGCTGACTCTTACTTGTTGTGGTAGATCTCCTTGTAGCCTTTTCATGGTTCCCATTTGATTTGTGGGACCTCAAAGTATTAGAGTATAACTCTAACCCTTTGATGACATTAATACACATGTGATAGACTGGTAGCAGCTGTCAGTGGAACACACTCTGATCTGTCAGTCCCAGGCTCGGAAACATTTCCAGTATCAAACAACACTTTCCAATGCCGGGCCAGACCTGCACAGAGAGGTGGTCCTCGCTGCATGTCAGCGTTATCCAATCACAGCCCAGTGTTGGCTCGGGGGCGGTCCTGCTTCACTCACTTCCTGTTGTCTGGTTTGGTTCTAAAGTTATTTTGTCTGTTTGGTTCGATGTGGTGGTTTATCGTTCAGCAGCTTGATGCTTGTTTGTTATTGATGTTAAAGCAGCAGCATTACATGTTTTTATGGTAGAAAGAGTGAAAGAATCAGATTAATAAATCAATATTACTTTATAAGTGATAACCTTTGCTCGTGTTTAAAATACAATTTACAATTGAACAAGTTTGGATTATTAAGAATGACAGAAAGTGAGGGAATAAACAACAACACACTGTAAATACATGTTATAAATAAATAATGCTGCGGTCATCACATGACGCCATGTGCTCCGTCCTCCATGACCCCTGACCCCTGAGTGAGGTAGCTCCTTGGCTCTGTCGTCAAGTCCGTCTGCGTGAAGCAGCGACAGGAGGACAGGAGGACAGGAGGACAGGAGTATAGGAGGACAGGAGGACAGGAGAACAGGAGGACAGGAGGACAGGAGAACAGGAGAACAGGAGGACAGGAGTATAGGAGGACAGAAGGACAGGAAAACAGGAGGACAGGAGAACAGGAGAACAGGAGGACAGGAGTATAGGAGGACAGAAGGACAGGAGAACAGGAGAACAGGAGGACAGGAGTATAGGAGGACAGAAGGACAGGAGGACAGGAGTATAGGAGGACAGAAGGACAGGAGGACAGGAGAACAGGAGAACAGGAGGACAGGAGTATAGGAGGACAGAAGGACAGGAGAACAGGAGAACAGGAGGACAGGAGGACAGGAGAACAGGAGGACAGGAGTATAGGAGGACAGAAGGACAGGAGAACGGGAGGACAGGAGTATAGGAGGACAGAAGGACAGGAGGACAGGAGGACAGGAGAACAGGAGTATAGGAGGACAGAAGGACAGGAGAACAGGAGGACAGGAGTATAGGAGGACAGAAGGACAGGAGGACAGGAGAACAGGAGGACAGGAGGACAGGAGAACAGGAGTATAGGAGGACAGGAGAACAGGAGGACAGGAGTATAGGAGGACAGAAGGACAGGAGAACAGGAGAACAGGAGAACAGGAGGACAGGAGTATAGGAGGACAGAAGGACAGGAGAACAGGAGAACAGGAGTACAGGAGAACAGGGGAACAGAAGGACAGGAAGACAGGAGAACAGGAGGACAGGAAAACAGGAGGACAGGAGGACAGGAGTATAGGAGGACAGGAGGACAGGAGTATAGGAGGACAGAAGGACAGGAAAACAGGAGGACAGGAGAACAGGAGAACAGGAGGACAGGAGTATAGGAGGACAGAAGGACAGGAGAACAGGAGAACAGGAGAACAGGAGGACAGGAGTATAGGAGGACAGAAGGACAGGAGAACAGGAGGACAGGAGTATAGGAGGACAGAAGGACAGGAGGACAGGAGAACAGGAGAACAGGAGAACAGGAGGACAGGAGTATAGGAGGACAGAAGGACAGGAGAACAGGAGGACAGGAGAACAGGAGGACAGGAGGACAGGAGAACAGGAGGACAGGAGTATAGGAGGACAGAAGGACAGGAGAACGGGAGGACAGGAGTATAGGAGGACAGAAGGACAGGAGGACAGGAGAACAGGAGTATAGGAGGACAGAAGGACAGGAGAACAGGAGGACAGGAGTATAGGAGGACAGAAGGACAGGAGGACAGGAGAACAGGAGGACAGGAGAACAGGAGTATAGGAGGACAGGAGAACAGGAGGACAGGAGTATAGGAGGACAGAAGGACAGGAGAACAGGAGAACAGGAGAACAGGAGGACAGGAGTATAGGAGGACAGAAGGACAGGAGAACAGGAGTACAGGAGAACAGGGGAACAGAAGGACAGGAAGACAGGAGAACAGGAGGACAGAAGAACAGGAGGACAGGAGTATAGGAGGACAGAAGGACAGGAGGACAGGAGTATAGGAGGACAGAAGGACAGGAGGACAGGAGAACAGGAGGACAGGAGTATAGGAGGACAGAAGGACAGGAGAACAGGAGGACAGGAGGACAGGAGGACAGGAGAACAGGAGGACAGGAGTATAGGAGGACAGAAGGACAGGAGGACAGGAGTATAGGAGGACAGAAGGACAGGAGGACAGGAGAACAGGAGGACAGGAGAACAGGAGTATAGGAGGACAGGAGAACAGGAGGACAGGAGTATAGGAGGACAGAAGGACAGGAGAACAGGAGAACAGGAGAACAGGAGGACAGGAGTATAGGAGGACAGAAGGACAGGAGAACAGGAGTACAGGAGAACAGGGGAACAGAAGGACAGGAAGACAGGAGAACAGGAGGACAGAAGAACAGGAGGACAGGAGTATAGGAGGACAGAAGGACAGGAGGACAGGAGTATAGGAGGACAGAAGGACAGGAGGACAGGAGAACAGGAGGACAGGAGTATAGGAGGACAGAAGGACAGAAGGACAGGAGAACAGGAGGACAGGAGGACAGGAGAACAGGAGGACAGGAGTATAGGAGGACAGAAGGACAGGAGGACAGGAGTATAGGAGGACAGAAGGACAGGAGAACAGGAGGACAGGAGTATAGGAGGACAGAAGGACAGGAGGACAGGAGGACAGGAGAACAGGAGTATAGGAGGACAGGAGAACAGGAGGACAGGAGTATAGGAGGACAGAAGGACAGGAGAACGGGAGGACAGGAGTATAGGAGGACAGAAGGACAGGAGGACAGGAGGACAGGAGAACAGGAGTATAGGAGGACAGAAGGACAGGAGAACAGGAGGACAGGAGTATAGGAGGACAGAAGGACAGGAGGACAGGAGGACAGGAGAACAGGAGGACAGGAGAACAGGAGTATAGGAGGACAGGAGAACAGGAGGACAGGAGTATAGGAGGACAGAAGGACAGGAGAACAGGAGAACAGGAGGACAGGAGTATAGGAGGACAGAAGGACAGGAGAACAGGAGTACAGGAGAACAGGGGAACAGAAGGACAGGAAGACAGGAGAACAGGAGGACAGGAAAACAGGAGGACAGGAGGACAGGAGAACAGGAGAACAGGAGTACAGGAGAACAGGGGAACAGAAGGACAGGAGGACAGGAGAACAGGAGGACAGAAGAACAGGAGGACAGGAGTATAGGAGGACAGAAGGACAGGAGGACAGGAGTATAGGAGGACAGAAGGACAGGAGGACAGGAGAACAGGAGGACAGGAGTATAGGAGGACAGGAGAACAGGAGGACAGGAGAACAGGAGGACAGGAGTATAGGAGGACAGGAGAACAGGAGGACAGGAGTATAGGAGGACAGAAGGACAGGAGGACAGGAGGACAGGAGGACATGAGAACAGGAGGACAGGAGTATAGGAGGACAGAAGGACAGGAGAACAGGAGTACAGGAGAACAGGGGAACAGAAGGACAGGAAGACAGGAGAACAGGAGGACAGGAGAACAGGAGTACAGGAGAACAGGGGAACAGAAGGACAGGAGAACAGGAGGACAGAAGAACAGGACAGGAGAACAGGAGGACAGGAGGACAGGAGAACAGGAGGACAGGAGAACAGGAGGACAGGAGGACAGGAGAACAGGGGAACAGAAGGACAGGAGAACAGGAGGACAGAAGAACAGGACAGGAGAACAGGAGGACAGGAGGACAGGAGAACAGAAGGACAGGAGGACAGGAGAACAGGAGGACAGAAGAACAGGAGGACAGGAGAACAGAAGGACAGGAGGACAGGAGGACAGGAGAACAGATGAACAGGAGGACAGGAGAACAGGAGGACAGGAGAACAGAAGGACAGGAGGACAGAAGAACAGATGAACAGGAGGACAGGAGAACAGGAGGACAGGAGTATAGGAGGACAGAAGGACAGGAGGACAGGAGAACAGGAGAACAGGAGGACAGGAGTATAGGAGGACAGAAGGACAGGAGAACAGGAGGACAGGAGAACAGGAGGACAGGAGAACAGGAGGACAGGGGTATAGGAGGACAGGAGAACAGGAGAACAGGAGGACAGGAGTATAGGAGGACAGAAGGACAGGAGGACAGGAGTATAGGAGGACAGAAGGACAGGAGAACAGGAGTACAGGAGAACAGGGGAACAGAAGGACAGGAAGACAGGAGAACAGGAGGACAGGAAAACAGGAGGACAGGAGAACAGGAGAACAGGAGTACAGGAGAACAGGGGAACAGAAGGACAGGAGAACAGGAGGACAGAAGAACAGGAGGACAGGAGGACAGGAGTATAGGAGGACAGAAGGACAGGAGGACAGGAGAACAGGAGGACAGGAGAACAGGAGGACAGGAGTATAGGAGGACAGAAGGACAGGAGAACAGGAGAACAGGAGTACAGGAGAACAGGGGAACAGAAGGACAGGAAGACAGGAGAACAGGAGGACAGGAAAACAGGAGGACAGGAGGACAGGAGAACAGGAGAACAGGAGGACAGGAGAACAGGAGGACAGGAGAACAGAAGGACAGGAGGACAGGAGGACAGGAGTATAGGAGGACAGGAGAACAGGAGGACAGGAGTATAGGAGGACAGAAGGACAGGAGAACAGGAGGACAGGAGAACAGGAGGACAGGAGTATAGGAGGACAGAAGGACAGGAGAACAGGAGAACAGGAGTACAGGAGAACAGGGGAACAGAAGGACAGGAAGACAGGAGAACAGGAGGACAGGAAAACAGGAGGACAGGAGGACAGGAGAACAGGGGAACAGAAGGAGAGGAGGACAGGAGAACAGGAGGACAGAAGAACAGGACAGGAGAACAGGAGGACAGGAGGACAGGAGAAGAGGAGGACAGGAGGACAGGAGAACAGGAGGACAGGAGAACAGAAGGACAGGAGGACAGAAGAACAGGAGGACAGGAGGACAGGAGAACAGGAGAACAGGAGGACAGGAGAACAGGAGGACAGGAGAACAGAAGGACAGGAGGACAGGAGAACAGATGAACAGGAGGACAGGAGAACAGGAGGACAGGAGAACAGAAGGACAGGAGGACAGGAGAACAGATGAACAGGAGGACAGGAGAACAGGAGGCCAGGAGAACAGGAGAACAGGAGGACAGGAGAACAGGAGAACAGAAGAACAGGAGGACAGGAGAACAGAAGGACAGGAGTACAGGAGAACAGGGGAACAGAAGGACAGGAGAACAGGAGGACAGAAGAACAGGAGGACAGGAGGACAGGAGTATAGGAGGACAGAAGGACAGGAGGACAGGAGAACAGGAGGACAGGAGAACAGGAGGACAGGAGTATAGGAGGACAGAAGGACAGGAGAACAGGAGAACAGGAGTACAGGAGAACAGGGGAACAGAAGGACAGGAAGACAGGAGAACAGGAGGACAGGAAAACAGGAGGACAGGAGGACAGGAGAACAGGAGAACAGGGGAACAGAAGGAGAGGAGGACAGGAGAACAGGAGGACAGAAGAACAGGACAGGAGAACAGGAGGACAGGAGGACAGGAGAAGAGGAGGACAGGAGAAGAGGAGGACAGGAGGACAGGAGAACAGGAGAACAGGAGGACAGGAGAACAGAAGGACAGGAGGACAGAAGAACAGGAGGACAGGAGGACAGGAGAACAGGAGAACAGGAGGACAGGAGAACAGGAGGACAGGAGAACAGAAGGACAGGAGGACAGGAGGACAGGAGTATAGGAGGACAGGAGAACAGGAGGACAGGAGTATAGGAGGACAGAAGGACAGGAGAACAGGAGGACAGGAGAACAGGAGGACAGGAGTATAGGAGGACAGAAGGACAGGAGAACAGGAGAACAGGAGTACAGGAGAACAGGGGAACAGAAGGACAGGAAGACAGGAGAACAGGAGGACAGGAAAACAGGAGGACAGGAGGACAGGAGAACAGGGGAACAGAAGGAGAGGAGGACAGGAGAACAGGAGGACAGAAGAACAGGACAGGAGAACAGGAGGACAGGAGGACAGGAGAAGAGGAGGACAGGAGGACAGGAGAACAGGAGGACAGGAGAACAGAAGGACAGGAGGACAGAAGAACAGGAGGACAGGAGGACAGGAGAACAGGAGAACAGGAGGACAGGAGAACAGGAGGACAGGAGAACAGAAGGACAGGAGGACAGGAGAACAGATGAACAGGAGGACAGGAGAACAGGAGGACAGGAGAACAGAAGGACAGGAGGACAGGAGAACAGATGAACAGGAGGACAGGAGAACAGGAGGCCAGGAGAACAGGAGAACAGGAGGACAGGAGAACAGGAGAACAGAAGAACAGGAGGACAGGAGAACAGAAGGACAGGAGAACAGATGAACAGAAGGACAGGAGAACAGGAGAACAGGAGGACAGAAGGACAGGAGGACAGGAGGACAGGAGGACAGGAGAACAGATGAACAGGAGGACAGGAGAACAGAAGGACAGGAGGACAGGAGAACAGATGAACAGGAGGACAGGAGAACAGGAGGACAGGAGAACAGGAGAACAGGAGATCAGGAGAACAGGAGGACAGGAGAACGGTCAAATGTACTTTCAGATGTACGTTAGCTGTGCTGTTAGCTCACCTGTGTGTGTTCCATGTTGTCTGTAGAAACAAATGTGCACGTGCACGACAGGCTCCTCCCATTCTCTGTTCCTCCCCTCGTCCAATGAGAAAGAAGAGGACTGATCTGACTCATTCTAATTTTCACTTGAACTTCTCTCTCCCTCTTTTTGTGAGATTATAGTAATATTCAAATAGATTCTAACACTACACAGTCATTGTTAGTCCAACACACACACACACACACACACACACACACACCACTGCATGGATTTCCATTCATTCAAACAAAGCATTATCTTTTAGCCCTAAACTTAAACGTTGTCTCCATGAGGACGACTGGTCCTGATAAGGTCAGTGTTTGTGACACTGACCTTATCAGGACCAGTCGTCCTCATGGAGACCAAAACCTGGTCCTCATTTCTGTGGAACTGGTTAAGTTAAGGACTGAGATGCAAATTGTGATTTGGTTAAGGTTAGTATTAGGCACTAAGTGGTTAAGGATAGGGATAATTAGTTAGGTTATCGAAATGAATGGATGTCAATGAGAGTCTTGAAAAGGATAGCTGGGTGAACCTGTGTGTGTGTGTGTGTGTGTGTGTGTGTACTCCACAGCCATTGATGGCCTCTAGAGTTTCATCCTTCCACAATCATGTGCCTGTTGGAAGGTGCAGCCGTTCTGCAGGCATCTGAAACCTGCAGCTAACAATCAAAGAGCTGTAGAAGTATAGGACAGGCCTATCTGGTTACAGAGGGAGAGCAAGTGAATGAGAGACAAAGAGTGACACTGCGAGACAGAGAGAGAGAGACAGAGAGACAGAGAGAGAGAGAGAGAGCGTGTTCAAAAAGAGAAAGGGATAAAAATGTTTTAACCTTGTTACTTGTTTTAAAAACTAGTCTTGAGATCAACCACTGATCAACCAGTCCTCTAGTCACTCACATGTGTGATGACAGGATGTAATTGTGTGATAACACTGTATACTTACTATAACACCTCAGATTACACTACATATAAAACCTCCTGTACTGTTTGTTGTGTCTATACTGTTTTTTCATTCATACATTTGATGTATTTATTGTCATAGAACTTAAATGTCACATCATACAGATATTTATAGTTCAAGCTATAATATAGAATAACATATTCAGGACGACTCGACACTGTACTTTTTTTTGCTTCTCCATCAGTGACAGTACCTGGTACCTGGTCATTGTTTAGTACCTGCTCTGGTGAGGTTCCATAATTATAATAATTAGCAATATTATGTTAAATATTTAACTGAGACGTCTGGTGTATGTTGTACATTGATTCTGTACAACAAAAATAACTGCTTTACAAGTCACTGGTCACTCGTCTGTGTGTCGGGTAAGGAAAGGAAGTCGTCTCTATTGTCATTATACAACCAGATGTCAGATGGAGGCTTGATCAGAGCCACTGTGACTGAGCGCGTCGCCACAAGGGACCAACATGAGCGAATGTGTCTCACATTCTAACACGTTTTTGATGGTGGGAGGAAACCTGAGAGGAGGAGGAAACCCAGGCAGACACAGGGAGAACATGCAAACTCCACACAGACAGGTCCCAGACCACGAATCCAATCCAGGTCTTACTAATAATAATGGAATAAATATACACAACTGAGCAGAGTCGAGCCGCGCTGGCACTGTATTGTGGAAAAGTGCCATTATTGTTTAATTTTTGTCATTCTGAAGAAGCGTATGTAACACAGCCAATTTCCCCACAGGGATTAACCCTAGAACACTAACGTTCATCACTAACGCTGGGTATATTTTACTGAGAAAATAATGGATCTGGGAATATTGGTCGACCCATTCCTGACACATGTGAGCCTTGTGTAGTGAAGGCACACTTGTACATTTTTAATTCTTATTTTCAACGTGGCCAACACAGCACTCTGATGAGGACTCTAGAGGGCTGTCAACTTCTGTGTCCCAGGCTTAGGACTCAACTATCTCTGCACAGTCATCCTGAGACGTTAAAAGAGATGTTGTGTGACCTTGGCCTCAACCTCTGCAATTGGTTTCTAAAACAATTTTTGTTTTTTGTTGCACATCCACACAGAAGCATGAACAATCATTTCACAACTGGTGCTATTAACTTCTCTCACATCACACATCAATCACTATCACTTTGACAGCACTCTCATCTGCCTGACGATCTCTCCTGCTTTCAGCCAGGTTAGTCACAGATCACGCTCATCCTTGCAACATTACACTAGCTCTGACTTATGAGGTCCTCTATGATTTAACTCCACTATATACCTCAAAACTCCTCCAACCATACCCCAGCTCCTCCAATCCTCCACCTTAGGCTCCATCCCTGCTTCAACCTCAAAAACAAAGGGACGTTGCATTTGCAGAAAGAGTGACATTAGTGTGGAAGAGGCTCCCTCCATCTCGCAGAGATTCAGAATCCATTCATCATTTCTAAAAACTTCTAAAAACTCATTGACTTAGTCATCATCTTGACTTAAGATTCAAATTTGTGTCATTTAAATGGTAAAAAACCACAATATGTTAGGAGTGATTCTTTTGGCGCTCTTCAGTTAGAGATCCAAATAAATCTAAGACGTCTTGAGATATGTGAGGCACTCAGGAGGGTGACGGTTCAAAAGCCTTGAATATTTTATAGATAATAAATCATATCAACAGTAAAAAAAATAACATCTCAACACAACTTTGGATGTTTTATATGTGGTCATGTGATCAGTCACGTGACCAGGTCACATGTAGAAGAAATCTCTGACAGAACCTGACTCACAGCTGTGCAGCATCTGCCTCGACCGGTTGGGGTGAAAGGAAGAAAGGTGGAGAGAAAGGGGGGAGAGAAACGACAAGAGGGAGGAGAGGTAGAGACAGAAGAGAGAGACCAGGAGCAGATACACAACAGTTATATCAAGTTCTGTTTATACAGGACAGTTAGTCAGTGAGGTTTATAGAACTACGATGTAATTTATATAAGCAGCAGCAGAAATTGTTGATAAAAATTCAACTTTAATTATAGCATAACAATAATAATAATAATAATAATAATAATAATAACGGTGATATATATGATTCATACCCTGAATGTGAGAGAGTCCCTGAGCCAGCTCTAACTATAAGCTTTATCAAAAAGAAAAGTTTTAAGTCTTTAATACAGAGAGAGGCTCCGCCTCCTGAACTGTCATTGGGAGCTGGTTCCACAGGAGAGGAGGAGCCTGGTAACTGAAGGCTCTGCCTCCAATTCTGCTCTTGCAGACTCTGGGAACCACAAGCAAACCTGTATTTTGGGACCTACACAGATAATACACAGGTAATACACAGATGATACACAGCTGATACACAGATGATACACAAATGATATGCAGATGATACACAGATGATACACAGTGGATACACAGATGATACGCAGGTGATACACAGATGATACGCAGATGATACACAGGTGATACACAGGTGATACACAGATGGTACACAGCTGATACACAGATGATACACAAATGATATGCAGACGATACACAGATGATACACAGGTGATACACAGATGGTACACAGCTGATACCCAGATGATACACAGATGATACACAGATGATACACAGGTGATACGCAGATGATACGCAGATGATACACAGATGATACACAGATGATACGCAGATGATACACAGATGATACACAGATGGTACACAGCTGATACACAGGTGATACACAGGTGATACACAGATGATACGCAGACGATACACAGCTGATACACAGGTGATACACAGGTGATACACAGATGATACGCAGACGATACACAGATGATACACAGATGATACACAAATGATATGCAGATGATACACAGATGGTACACAGCTGATACACAGATGATACACAAATGATATGCAGATGATACACAGATGATACACAGCTGATACACAGATGATACACAAATGATATGCAGATGATACACAGATGATACAAAGATGATACACAGGTGATACACGGATGATACGCAGATGATACACAGATGATACGCAGGTGATACACAGATGATATGCAGATGATACACAGGTGATACACAGGTGATACACAGATGGTACACAGCTGATACACAGATGATACACAAATGATATGCAGACGATACACAGATGATACACAGGTGATACACAGGTGATACACAGGTGATACACAGATGGTACGCAGCTGATACGCAGGTGATACACAGATGATACACAAATGATACACAGATGATACACAGATGATACACAGGTAATACACAGATGATACACAGGTGATACACAGATGATACGCAGATGATACGCAGATGATACGCAGATGATACGCAGATGATACACAGATGATACACAGATGGTACACAGCTGATACGCAGATGATACACAGATGATACACAAATGATACACAGATGATACACAGATGATACACAGGTAATACACAGATGATACACAGATGATACACAGGTGATACACAGATGATACACAGATGATATACAGATGATACACAGATGATACACAGCTGATACACAGGTGATACAGAGGTGATACACAGATGATACGCAGATGATACGCAGATGATACGCAGATGATACACAGATGATACACAGATGGTACACAGCTGATACACAGGTGATACGCAGATGATACACAGATGATACGCAGATGATACGCAGATGATACACAGATGGTACACAGCTGATACGCAGGTGATACGCAGATGATACACAGATGATACACAGATGATACGCAGATGATACACAGATGATACGCAGATGATACACAGATGATACACAGATGATACGCAGATATACAGAGATGATACAGAGATGATACACAGATGATACACAGATGATACGCAGATATACAGAGATGATACAGAGATGATACAGAGATGATACGCAGATGATACACAGATGATACACAGATGATATGCAGATGATACACAGGTGATACACAGATGATACGCAGATGATACGCAGATGATACACAGATGATACGCAGATGATACGCAGATGATACGCAGGTGATACACAGGTGATACACAGATGATACACAGATGATACGCAGATGATACACAGGTGATACACAGATGATACGCAGATGATACACAGATGATACGCAGATGATACACAGGTGATACACAGATGATACAGAGATGATACGCAGATGATACACAGATGATACACAGATGATACACAGATGATACACAAATGATATGCAGATGATACACAGATGGTACACAGCTGATACACAGATGATACACAAATGATATGCAGATGATACACAGATGATACACAGATGATACACAGATGATACACAGATGATACACAGATGATACACAGATGATACACAGATGATACACAAATGATATGCAGATGATACACAGATGATACACAGATGATACACAGATGATACACAGATGATACACAGATGATACACAGATGATACACAAATGATATGCAGATGATACACAGATGATACAAAGATGATACACAGGTGATACACGGATGATACGCAGATGATACACAGATGATACGCAGGTGATACACAGATGATATGCAGATGATACACAGGTGATACACAGGTGATACACAGATGGTACACAGCTGATACACAGATGATACACAAATGATATGCAGACGACACACAGATGATACACAGGTGATACACAGGTGATACACAGATGGTACGCAGATGATACACAGACGATACACAGACGATACGAAGATGATACACAGATGATACACAGGTGATAAGCAGATGATACGCAGATGATACGCAGATGATACACAGATGATACACAGATGATACGCAGATGATACACAGATGATACACAAATGATACACAGATGATACACAGATGATACACAGGTAATACATAGATGATACACAGGTGATACACAGATGATACACAGATGATATACAGATGATACACAGGTGATACACAGCTGATACACAGATGATACACAAATGATATGCAGATGATACACAGATGATACACAGCTGATACACGGATGATACGCAGATGATACACAGACGATACACAGACGATACGAAGATGATACACAGATGATACACAGGTGATAAGCAGATGATAGACAGATGATGCGCAGATGATACGCAGATGATACACAGATGATACACAGGTGATACACAGATGATATGCAGATGATACACAGATGATATACAGATGATACGCAGATGAAACACAGGTGATAAGCAGATGATACACAGATGATACACAGATGATACGCAGGTGATACACAGACGATACACAGATGATACAGAGATGATACACAGGTGATACACAGATGATACACAGATGATAAGCAGATGATACGCAGGTGATACGCAGATGATAAGCAGATGATACGCAGATGATACACATATTCACAGACGTTTAGTGTCTTGCACAAGGACACATCAACATTTAGACTAGAGTCAATTGGAATCAAACCACCTACCTTCTGGTTAGAAGACCACTAACTGTTCCTTGTGTGCAAAAGACTGTAGGACTTATCAGTTTCACAGCAACAGTGGAACAGTCATCCACCACCGGCATTTATTACAGCTCATCTTACTCACAGCGCTATTTACAATTATACATGCTTTCTTTGGTATGGCTGCCAGTCAGGTTAGTAACATATTAAATCTAATATGTGTGTATATTACAATTTCACGGGGCAGACTGTAATAGCACAAACCTGATCAGTCAGAAGTCTTGAAGAGTTTTCAAAGGTTCAAATGCACCAGCAATGTGTTACTTCATTGGATTACATGCAAATATCACATTGATCACATGATTTGAATCGTGTGAACTGAAGCAAAAACTTGTCAAAGAAGTGTCACAGGAAAATGTACTTCTTTACTTCACCCCACGGACTGGGAGTGCTCTGTCTGCCTGTCTGTGTTTCCGCACTTGCCATTATGACCATATTTGTGTGAATGGGGTGAAGTCTGCCATCTCTGATTGCCTTGTTTTTAACTGCGACACTTTAACATAAAACCCTCATTTTTAGAACATTAACTGTGGCAGAGCAAAGCAAAACAAAGAAGAAGAAAACATACACAATACCTGGTCTCACTCACTCACTCACTCACCCACTCATCTGCCCATCACCAACATTCTGCTCTCCTTTTGTATATCTGTTGTCAGTTGGCAGGATCTTGTTTTTGACAATATTGATTCATAATTCCACAATACCATTCAAGCATAATGTCAATCAAGAGGTCTAAGACAGAACTTCTTCTCTGGTTCTGTTTACAGCGGGTTTTAACAAGAGAGAGAGAGACAGACACACAGAGAGACAGAGACAGAGAGAGACAGAGAGAGACAGAGACAGAGACAGAGACAGAGAGAGTATATACAGGTCTATACTTCCTTACATGTTATCTACATCTGTCAAAGGAACAGTGTGTGAAGTTTCAAATCTTTAGCTCAACTGTTTTATTATTTCTTCTCCTAAATCCATTTCTCTTGTGAGGCTGTGCTCATGCTCATAGATTTTATAAATGCAAATGTCAATATTAGCAGAGCTTCAGAGAATGAAATCAGAGAGCTGCTATTCCCCAACAACCTACAGCTTCATCACTCTGAAGCTGAAGATTCTAGTTACTTCTGTGCAAAGAAACAGGTACTATAACACAATAATGATATAAGTTATAACTGTAGTGTCTGCAGTAAACTAGCTTTGAAAACACCTTCAACTAAACCAGCAACTAAAGAGTGAACTGTGCTGTACAGAAATGGGAGAGTGGGAGAAAAGGGGAGGCAGAATAAAATAGTTGCCAATTTGTTTGCTGTGCGGTGGAACTGTACGAGACTTTTTTTCTGAAGCGCCTGACAAGCAGGTGAGATCAAAGTCATGGGGACAAAAGAGGCTCAGCAGCGATTTGTCAGGAGACGAGAGGCAGCGGCCGGGTTCAGCCCTCTGATCACCGCCTCACCAAAGAAATCTGCCCATGAGAAAAAGTACAGCAGAAAGGGTTCAAAGGTCATTTGATTTGCTCTGGATTACTGGTACCTCCCTTTTCCTCCACTAAAGGGGAGGTGGGGGGGCAAGAAAAGGACCTGGCTAATAACCTTTGTATTATTGCAGAAAAGAAACCCTTTTGTACCGAGAGGGGTTTTGGGGCTTGTGGTGGGGGAGAATTTTGGGGAGGTCAATTAAAAAGCAGCTCTGAAATTCTTGCCTTTATTTATGGCCGCAGGGAAGAAAGGGGGAAAGTTAAAATGTATGTTTTGGGGTTTTGTGTCAAAGCACTTCATGCAGTTGGATCCGGATTCATTTGTCAAGTGGATGATGGCAAAATGAGAGCTTACAAATATTCCATTTGGTTAGATAAATAAATAGATTTGGCTCAAGCTTTTCTCTTCAGGCAAAAGGACTGTTTGTCATTGTCTTGTTGCTTCTAAATACAGGTGTGAAAACTCCCAGAATGCATTGAGATCTGATCACTCCAGCCACATAGCGAGGCAGTAAGGAATGCTAGTGTGCAGTGTAATGTGAACTCGAATGGCTCCCTGGCAACATTGAAGGACCAATTAGTCAACTTTGTATTGTGCAGATAACCAGACAAAGGTCCCAGCAGCAGTCGGTTTACCTCAGCCAAACGACTGGGTCAAGGTTCTGAGGATTGAACCCGAGCCAGGGAATCAAACATCTTCTCTTTCTCTGGGTCCAAGCATAAATGTCTACTTTACGGTTTACCCACATTCACAAGTGTCAGTCAGGTCTGTGACGGTGGTGGACCTGACCTGTACGACCTGAGCTGGACCAGCAGACTGTAGAAAAGTGTAGAAAAGCTTCTTGTTCTTCTTCTTCTCCTACGTTCAATGGCAGATAACTTAATGCAAAGACCTAGAATCATGATTGTGATCTATTAATCTGCAGACACCAGTGACTATATTTACATATTTACATTATTACGTTATATGTTAGTCCTAATGAAATTTCTCAAACTGTGATTAACACCCAGATCATATGAGAGGGAGTCCAGCTACTACACGTCTGTCTGTCTGTCTGTCTGTCTGTCTGGACACCTTTAATACCCTGAAATAATACAAGAAGATATGAGATGATATAATATGATAAAAGGTAATGGAGTTTGTTGTGAGTGAGTTTAGTGACATACATGAATCCCTCACTGTCCACAGTTAGTTTGATTTAGTGTTAATCCTCGATCGCACCAGGTGTTGTGTTTGATTCTTAATAATTACTCTCATGTTTGTTTTTGCACATGGATCACATGACTCATTTTAAAATACGTTCTCTGTGTATCCAAACTTCAAAGGTATGTCTGTGATCCCACAGCCCGGAAATATAAAATATAACCTACAAATCCAAATTTCCACCCAGTGTCTACACTGAGCCCACTCCAGAAGTCGGAGGGAAGAACAAGGGAGCAGAGCAAAGCAGCAGCCTGTGAAATGTAGGATTTAATCGCTGGTCCCAGCCCATCTGTGAGAGCAGGAAAATACCTTTGAAGATGCAACCCACTGCTGCAGATATACAGTCTGGACTGTTCCGCTAAGGTTTGTGTAGAGAGCGCGATGTGGCTGAATGATGGAGTCCAAACTGAGGCTGCACATGGACACAAGACCTGACTGAGGAACGAACAATTAGAATTTTGTTCACTGTCATGACATTTTTACCACAAAATTAAAAACATCAACACAGTTCTTGTCCTAGTGTGTGTGTGTGTGTGTGCACGTGCCTCACAAATTGAGATCGTTTGCCCCGGCTTATTGCTGGGATGCTATGTGGGCGGCGTGGAAGGGAGCGTAATTAAAATAGTTTCTGAGAGAAACAGCACACCACATCTGAGGTTCCACCCTCTTCCAGCATTTAACCACATTAAGGGCGTCTCACTTAGAAATGGCCACCAGAACAACCTCAGATACACACGGCCTGGCTGATGTTTGGTGTGTAGTCTGACTTACGAGGGCTCTCTGAGGCACAACGTGCACACATTTGTAATTAAAAGTGCTGCCTTTTTCTGATCATGGAGGTAAATAAAGTGACAGAGGCAGCTTGCTGGGTGATGTATGGGAGGGGAAGACAAATTAACCAGTGACTCTCTGGGGGATTCTCAGCAGAGGCCTTCATAGCAGCAGTGGAACAGCGCCAAAGGGCAGAGAGATTTGTAGATGATGGTGCTAATTACCAGAATGCAAACCATAATGCGACCAAGATGGAAGCAATTTAGGCAGTAGTCATTTAGCCTGCTGCTCTTCCGCCCACCGGCTGCTGCCTCACCAGAGTTGGGGCATTAGGATGGGAACAGTCTGGGACAATCCATTGCTCCGGTGAAGGATGAAGAGAAACACACAGAAGAGAAGCTCTGTGGTGTGAAGAGCACATGGCCAAAGCTCTGCGACTGAACGCTCATTTATCTTCTTCTTTTTCCCCCCTCTGAATCTAACTAGGACAGGAATGACCCGCAGTGTCGCAGGCAGCGCTCACAGGTCAGGAGGAGGAAGGAGTTCGTAAATATTTGAGAACAAAGATGGCAGTGAACTTTTAATTGCTGAGAGAGGAAGTTGCCTTTGATTCCCAAGACAACCTGCAGTCAGCGGCTGGAGGAGCGAGGCCAATCACAAATATCACCAAACTATCTCCAGTCTGCCACACTCAGGTGAATGTGGGCCTATTTTTTACTTTATCAAACGTTGAAATTAAGACTGCAATTGTTTACTGATTATTAATCAATTACTAAACGATTGACAGCGTGCTTTGATAAGTGATTAATAATAATCTATCATTTCATTAATGTGACCACGTTTCACAGTTCTCTGACATTTCATGATTGATGGAGTAAATACAGTGATGTAATACACCTTCATGTTATTAATGAGAACATGTGGCGTCAGTGTGCTTCCTCCTCACCTGTGACTCAGCCTCTTACACTTTGGGAACTGGTCGAATTGCTCTTTTCGGACATTTCACAGGACAGAGCTGTCCTCCACTCAGCTACTGTGTAATTTTACCCACGCACAGTCTCTGCTTCACACAGGGCTGATACCTTTGCCTCCCCCTTCCCTTTGTATCAATTGGTCGGAGTTCAGCCTATTGTTGCCACAAGCGTCTTTTATATGTGCGCTCATTCTGCGCTCAGGCGCTCAGTCACAACCACGGGAGGGACCTCCAGCACCTCCAGCACCTCCACCTCTGACTCCAGCAGCAGCAGCAGCAGCAGTGCTGGGGCTGTCAGCGCGTACTCTCGGGCTCCTATGTGCGCAGTGCTGGAGCTTTCCAGCGTTGGGGCCCCGACACTTTAATGGGACCCCGGGAGCCGGGTAGGATTTCTCCGCTTTTTCGCCACAGTCGTTGCTCCTCGACCATGCCACGATGCTGATGATAGCTCTGCTGGTGTTGCTGAGCCTGTTGGATCCCGTTAGTCCCCGGAGCCGCTGCGCCCGTGGCCAGGCGTGCGACCCCCGGCAACGCAGGGACGCCGGGGGCCGCGGTGGAGTGTATGAGCACCTCGGAGGAGCGCCGAGGCGCAGGAAACTCTACTGCGCTACCAAATACCATTTACAAATCCATCCGAACGGGAAGATAGATGGATCACTGGAGGAAAACAACCCACTGAGTGAGTGTTCATTTAAACATAAAGATTCCACACTAAGTTCATGTGAGACAAAGATCGTTTTTTCATGTCATTAAGTCATTTTCTAATGTAATGTAATATTATAATAATGTTGTTTCAGGTGAAGTGAAATAAAAAAAAAAACAACGTTTCATTTTAGGGGCCTGTGTTTGAAATTTGAAATGGAAATGTATAGATAAATGTGTGTGTTATTGATCTGATGAATTGATGATGATATTTCTGTGTGTGTGTGTGTGTGTGTGTGTGAAAGAGCGAGAGACACGCAGGTTAATCTCCGTCACAAGTGTCAGGCCAGACTCAGTCTTAACAAAAGCGCTGTCCTAACGGATGTGTTTATCTAATCACAGACCATTAGCGTCTTTCTGCAGCGCTCAACAGGCCATTCACTAATCACGCACTGATTAAAAGAGCCAATAAACACGCAGAATGGGCCGCAAAGAGGCGACAAACACAGGCGGAAATGAGTTAATTAACTTCGGTAAACGTCTCTTTACTCTCGTGTGGATTGGTTGGTTGTTTTAGACAATAGAGCTTTTATTTCTTGTATCATTAGTGAAGTGATCTTTGATGCTGAACATCCTCTGCAGCTGTCTGCCATGTTCCCGTGTCTTCATGTGTCTCTTCTGTGTCACAGGCATCATGGAAATCACAGCTGTGGATGTGGGTGTTGTAGCCATTAAGGGGCTTTTCTCTGACAGATATCTGGCCATGAATGATAAAGGACGACTGTACGCCTCGGTGAGTCCACTGTTCATCCAACTCATCATCACCAACACAAACAAAGTCGAACTCACTGATATACAGAGTCTGCATCCTTCTAGTTTCTATTCTTGTTTTTGTCTTTGATGTTTGAGACTTGACATTTTCTGTTTAACAACATTTAAAACTGTTGTTTGTAACAGGATTAACATTAAGCTCAGGGCAGAATTATTGCAATAATATTGTGTATCATGAATATCCCAGGAATCTCCTGTCTGTCAGGCTAAATGTGGCTCCTTCCCTCTCTTCTCCCAGGAAGTGTTCACCAAAGAGTGCGAGTTTGTGGAGCGGATCCACGAGTTGGGGTACAACACGTACGCATCCCGCCACCACTCCACTGAACAGCCACTGCTACCAGGAGGCAGCGGCAGCAACAAGCGCAGAGCCAGTGCCAAACGCCAGTGGTATGTTTCCATTAATGGCAAAGGCCGGCCGCGGCGAGGCTTTAAAACCAGAAGCACAGACAAAGCCTCACTTTTCCTGCCTCGGGTGCTGGGCAACAAGGACCATGAGATGGTGAGGCGACTGAGAGACAGTCAGAGTGTGCACCACCACACACATCACCGCAGCGGTGAGCGGCGACGGCGTCGGCACCGTGCCAGGAAAGGCAGGGGCTGAACTCTGTAGCTGGATTTCAGTGGAGGACATGGAAGAACAGTATGGACAGTATGGATGCTGCCTTCTGGATTAGCAAAGGTTCAAAAAAGAAATAAGTAGAAAAAGAAAAGAAGTGTTGGGACACACACACACACACACACACACATCAGCTAATCTAACCGTTTATTTACTGATGTCTTTCTACTGTCTTGTACACAAATGTGTTAATATAGTTGAACACTTCAGTCTTAGTTTGTAAAAGGTTGTACTTTTGTACACGTTGCTTCTGTTATTGTAAATACACGTTCACTCACTCCAGGTTTTCATTGAAGAGAATATGCTATTGCTATTTTGCTCCAGTCAAGTGCTGAAAACAAAAATCATGGCTAATATTAACTCAGCAAAGCACTTTTTGGTCAGAGTCACACTAAAGGGATAGTTGCAGGTTTTGAAGTGTGGCCGTGACTGAGCGGAGAAAAAAGAGTTTTTATTAAGACTCGCGTAATAAAATCTACTCCTCCATATGTTTGCGTCTTTAACAACACTCACCCACTCTCCCGCATCAAAGTCCAGAGAGAGAATCAGCGATTTTCCTCCACAGCTACAGACGTTTGCTGGGACTTCAGCACCAACAGAGCCGTGAAATAAAGCAGCAAACATATTCTTCAGCTATCGTAAGACTTCAGACGTGCCTCAGGCCGGTTTAACCACACTTCAAAAACCCTGGAGCATCACTTTAAGAAGCAAAGGGAGAATCAGTGTGAGACGGGACCTGCTGATGTGATTGTCTACTGTCTGTAAATTCAAAGAAGTACTTTGTATATTTTACTAATGATATATTTATTTGGTGCCTCCTGTGTTGTAAGTTATTGATAAGACTATTTCTGCATTGTTCCAGTGTTGCTGTTTGTTTCATAGTTTCACTCACCACCTGGTTCCATCATAAATGCAAACTGACACAAGCAAACAGCTGAGCATCTTCATTCCTCATTGTGTTTTCAGTGTATAAAAGAAAGAAAAGCAGACCTTTAAGCATTTAGTCCAGATGAATATACATCTGCACAGGAACAAAGACACGCTTCCACATTACAATACACAACATATACAGACAGAAAGAAGCAGCATTTATGATATGAAATGAAAACTCTATGTGTTCAAAGTTAGCTGAAGCTCTTTGAAACAAACAATGGCACATTTAGTCTGAAACATCACGTGGAAAACAGTGGGACCACAGCTTCTCCATGTTTCCTTAATAATACACAGATGTTTTTTTAAAGAACATCTGCTTCACATGATAAGCCCAGATTTACATTGAAGTTCCCCACGAAAACAAACTGCTGTGATGTTAGTGATGCTGTCAGGGCACAGGAAGTTTGCACCTTTTACTTCTGTAACACTGAATATTCCCACTGAGGATTAACAGAGAACAGACACCTGGTAGACGGGTGAACTTACCTCGGTTTATTACAACTTGTGCATTCAGAGCTGTCACACACACACACACACATGCACGCACACACACACACACGTGCATGACATTATCCCTGTGTCTCTGCTGCTGCTCACTGTTGTTCTGATGCAGCTGAGCACAAAATAAAAAGACGAGCGTCTCTGTAAAATGTATCAGAAGCTGTGTTCGGACTCTTAGATGTTCAGGTTTAGCCTCGCCTCACTCCGGTCTATAGGTAGCAGCATAAAGCCTTGTCATTCTATACCTGCGGGCTGGGGAGGCTTCCTGACCTGGACAATAGCTCCTCCCAAGGGGGGCCTGGGAAGCGATGCCGCCTGAGACTTTTGGGCTTTTTTTGAAATGCCGACCAAAAGCAGCAAAGTCAATAAACAAGGCAGAACCTGCTGAAAGCAGAAACTGTGTCATACAAAGTGTAACACCTGCTTATGAATGCCAAACTCTAATATTACTCAACAGGAATGCAGCATCCATCTATCTATCTATCTATCTATCTATCTATCTATCTATCTATCTATCTATCTGTCTATCTATCTATCTATCTATCTATCTATCTGTCTGTCTGTCTATCTGTCTATCTATCTGTCTATCTATCTATCTGTCTGTCTGTCTGTCTATCTATCTATCTATCTATCTATCTGTCTATCTGTCTATCTATCTGTCTATCTATCTATCTATCTATCTATCTATCTATCTATCTGTCTATCTATCTATCTATCTGTCTATCTATCTATCTGTCTATCTATCTATCTGTCTATCTATCTATCTATCTGTCTGTCTGTCTGTCTATCTATCTATCTATCTATCTGTCTATCTGTCTATCTATCTGTCTATCTGTCTATCTATCTATCTATCTATCTATCTATCTATCTATCTATCTATCTATCTGTCTATCTATCTATCTATCTATCTGTCTATCTATCTATCTGTCTATCTATCTATCTATCTATCTATCTATCTATCTATCTGTCTAGCTATCTGTCTATCTGTCTATCTATCTATCTATCTGTCTATCTATCTGTCTATCTATCTGTCTATCTATCTATATATCTATATATCTATCTATCTATCTATCTATCTGTCTATCTATCTATCTATCTATCTGTCTATCTATCTATCTGTCTATCTATCTGTCTATCTGTCTATCTATCTATCTATCTATCTGTCTATCTATCTGTCTGTCTATCTATCTATCTATCTATCTATCTATCTATCTATCTGTCTGTCTATCTGTCTATCTATCTATCTATCTATCTATCTATCTATCTGTCTGTCTATCTGTCTATCTATATATCTATCTATCTGTCTGTCTGTCTGTCTATCTATCTATAGCACCAAATCACAACATACATGATGTCAGGTCTGTACATAGACAACATCATGGAGAGCAGAGAAACACAACAGTTACACAATGAACAAACACAGTGGAGAGAAAAAACTCCCTTTTAACAGAAGAAGAAATCTCTGACAGAACAAGACTCACAGATGTGCAGCATCTGCCTCGACCGGTGGAGGTGAAAGGAAGAAAGGGGGACAGAGGAGAGGAGGAGGAGGGGGAGAGAGAAGAGAGAGACCAGGAGCAGATAGTTTAGACAAGACACTTCTGAAGGAAAGACACAAACTAGGGAGAGAGACAACAAGGTTAATGACTTATAATGAAGTCATATTCATACCCTGAGTGTGAGAGAGTGAGTGTGAGAGAGTGAGTGTGTCAGAGTGCAGTCCAGGTCTATAGCAGCAGAACTAAGAGCTGGTCCAGGTTTCCCTGAACCAGCTCTAACTATAAGCTTTATCAAAAAGGAAAGTTTTAAGTCTAACTTTAAATACATAGAGAAGCTCCGCCTCCTGAACTGTCAGTGGGAGCTGGTTCCACAGGAGAGGAGGAGCCTGGTAACTGAAGGCTCTGCCTCCCATTCTGCTCTTGCAGACTCTGGGAACCACAAGTAAACCTGTATTTTGGGACCTAAGTGGTCTGTTAGGGTGATCAGGTAAGACTAGGTCTTTCAGGTGTGAAGGGGCCTGAACAGCAGAGTCTATGTGATTTATTTAACTGTCATGGTATTTCTACCATGCTGGAAGTTGACAGCAGGTATCTGCAGTGTAACACTGTTTACTTGTAAACATTGACCCCTAGAGGCAGAGAGCGGCCTGCCTGCAGCAGATACTGGGGTTTCAGTTTGGTGGAGCAGGTCATTGCCCTCTGCAGGCTGATCCCAGCAACACCAGAGCCATCCCAGTGAGGAAGACATCGTCTTTTTACCCACAAAATCAACTCATCCTTTTTGAAAAAGTCAAGTTTAAGAGTGACAATAAACCAAAGTGTTCAAGAAATCACTTCATATATATATATACACGTGTGTGTGTGTGTGTGTGTGTATATATAGAGAGAGAGAGCTATCAGTGCTCTTTGATTAAAAGTATATTAAAAAAATGATAGATGTCCTTTTGTGAATGAATGAATGTCTCCAGGTTTGTAAATGAATAAATGAGCCGACACATGTTCTTGTTGAGACATGTTAAGCTCTGAATTGCAGCTGTCACTCAGTGAAACGTAAAACCTCTCTCTCCGTCAGCGTAATTCATCGAGCACATGCAACTTCAAACCACCATGACAAAAAGTGACATGGTGCATCACGTACAACATCATGACAGAGGAACATATGACAGGAGATTACAGAACCATGGACAGTGCCAGTGTAGGACACTCTGAAGTGTCCAGCCCAGGACGTCCCACTGTGAGGCCCACGTACGTCTGCACTGAGCCCAGTGCATTTCACCTTCTCTGTGGTTACCCCTAGCATTATTGCTAGGTTTGCTAACTAGCATGCTAATGTAGTCCAACTGTTATGCACATGCAGTGTCTCATACGCAGACAGGACAGTGTGTCCCAGTGCTGAGGCTCAGAGCAGCCATCTTGAACCTGTGAACTCTGGGAATGAGAAGATAGAATCGTAACTTGAAGAACAATGTTCCCGTTACTAGGACTTCATGACCAGGCGTGGACAGAAGACAAATTCATCAGGTTTCCCCAGGTGTCACACGAGTCCTGTGAACGTTCAGCCGTCCAGCACAGCTGTGAAGGTGTAACAAGGTTCCAGCTGTTCAGTTTTCTGAAGGTCCATAAGTTAAATGTCCAGTGGTCAACCAATGGTGCTGAAGGTCTATGATGCTGGAGGTCAGCTGGTGAAGTGACTCTGGTGCTTTTCTCCTGATTGGTTTGCTGGTATTTCAACCACGTGTGGAGCTCTGTGGTCGTCACCAGGGGCCTCAGCACCACACCAATGCCTCTATGATGTGGACACATTCATGGAAAGAAACAATGTTTTCCGTACATTGAGGAGCAGCGGAATGTGAACGTGAGAAAGTGTTTGATGCGCGGTCAGTGTGTCGCAGGGCCGAGCCACCCCACAGATCAAAGCTGTGGCTCTGTGACACATAACAAGGTAAATGTTAGTGCAGAGAATAAAGAGAGTTAACTTGATTTCAACGCACCAGTGCATCTGAAAGAGAGTCAAGGATGAGACATCAAAGACACGCTCACAAAACAACACCAATCTCTTTCATACTGATATTTGAGTTACGCTGTTGTGATGTTGCACATAGTTCACTTTTCTTTACATTATTATTCTTTCGTTCTTTCTTAAAAAAGCTGTGATTTTATTACTTACGTGGACTTTCATGTAAAACTAAAACCATAAATCTATTTCTCATATTTTTAGAACAGATTAATGACATTATTTAGATTGTGTATCATAAAATTCATTTGATCTAATAATAATAATAATAATAATAACAATAATAACAATAACAATAATTATATAATTAACCTGCACCACCAGATTGATTCATAAGAACAGTAAAACCAACAAACAATCCTAACTAGAGATTATTAATCGATTAATAAACTAATCGATAACTATTTTGATAATCGATTAATCAGGTCGAGGCTTTTTTTCATGATTAAAACAAGATTTTCGATCGTTTAAATGTGAACAATTTCTTCAGATCAACAAAGAAATCATTAAAAATGAATCATTTTGGTTTATGGACAAAACAAGACATTTGAGAACATCATCATTTCCAAGTTTGACGAACACTGATCAATGTTTTTTAACTTTTTCAGATATTTTATGAACCAAACGATTAATCGAGAAAATAATCGACAGATTTATCGATTATGAAAATAATCGTTAGTTGCAGCTCTGATCCTGACCCATGCATTACTGTTATTGTGCATAATTATACACTCATTTATTCATTTATTTGGGATTCATCCTTTTTTCCTTAATAACCACCTCTTGAAGATGACATTGGCTGTTTGTATGTTTTATAAAACGCATTCTTCTGTTTGTCATTGATGACGTGGTCGACTTCTTTTCAAGTGTATTTACAATATTACAAATAAATACAAACAAAACATCTTTGAATGTTTACTGACTTTGGCAAAAGTTGTTAAAAAGAAAAGCACAAGCAACAACAGGAAGAAGGAGTTCAAACAATGTTTTATTGTAATATATGATTTGAAAAAGCTTGATCCACATGACAAGTGTTCAGTGGAAGGTCAGGAACAATCCACTCTGTATTTAGTCTTACCATTGTTTTCTATAAGGACATAATTTCCTTATAACATCTTGACTGTTTTTTCCTGTTATTGTTCTTTTTTAGAAACTGTCTCCTGTCTCCACATCACGCTCTGTTTCCTATTTTACATCCTCCCATACATCAGTGATGATATCGTGCAGCTGATCATGAGAAGATAACACGCTGTTCACGCGCAAGTGGGAGCTGTGATGTAATGTGTGTGTGTGCAGGTATAAATATAGAGGCATGGCTGTCCGGTGCGCGTGCAGATCAATGTTGCTCCGCCACTGAACTCAAGTCATTTCCAGACGCTCGTGCGCCGCCGCGTCTCAGCTGCTCCCGCTCGTGCTCCCGCTCGTGCTCCTGCTCGTGCTCACACAAACGCCCGGCGGCTGTTCACAGAGTCACACCCGGGATGGGCTCTCTGTCGGCCCTGCGGACTCTTGTCATCTTGGGCCTGGTGACCGGACTCGCGGGGGTCGCTCCGGGCCTGAACCGGACGGCGGAGCGCTGGGAGGCCCTGTACTCCCGCTCCCTGGCACGGATCCCTGGGGAGAAGCGGGAGGAGATCAGCCGGGACAGCGACTACCTGCTGGGGATTAAAAGGTTACGGCGCCTCTATTGCAACGTGGGGATCGGCTTTCATATGCAGGTGTTACCGGACGGCAGAATAACGGGGGTTCATCACGAGAATCGTTACAGTAAGTTTTGATTGAAATGCTGAGTGTTTATATGTGGATGCTTTTCTCTGTCAATCAAAAGATCACTGTGCAGCAACTTCTTTAAATTCAACACCAGGATTTTAATGCTAAATCATTCAATACTGGATTGTTTGCAGCACTTTATTTAATCCATTATTTTAATGCACTTTGAATAAATAAGAAGTCTTTAAGAGTTCAAATGACTGAAACCTCAGAAACATCAGTCATTAAACTGGACATCATTTCCGTGTCAAACTGTCACAAGAGAAAGATGCTGATGCAAATATCGATCTATGCTTTACACACACACACACTCACGCACACACACACACACTGCATGCTGGGGCTTGTGTGTAACCAGAGCTTGCTGTGATCCAGGCCAGCAGTCAGCCATGCACCACCTAAAGTTAGGACACGGTGCATGTGTGTGTGTGTGTGTGTGTGTGTGTGTGGCTCAGACACTGTCACACACTCAGATTTGCAGACATGAAGAATAACAAACATGTCACATGTAATCCCTGAACTGTGCTCCACTCAAAGTGACACAACCTGGAGCTGAGGCGCTGGAGGCTTGTTGTGTTGTTGCCTCTGCAGCCTCCTATTTTCAGACAAGGCAGAAAAATTCCCCGAGATACATTACAGAGGAATTCACGCCACTGTCCAGCATTTTCATCGTCAACAACAACAACAACAATAATAATAATAATTAGTGCTGTAATAATCAATGTGTTTATGCGTGTGAAAATGTTCTGTTTCTGACATGAACATTCTCAGTTCAGTGTCATCGTCACATATTGACTTTTTCAGCAGCTGTTTTTATAAAAAGAACTTCACTTAAATGGATGAATGAATATGTTCGTTTTAACGTGACATTCATGTGTCGATGAATCATTTCAGTCTTCCTTGTGTGATATGTCAACATAAGCTGTCATCACTGTTTTTAAATAAAGAATATTGAGCTTTAGATTGTGTGTGTGTGTGTGTGTGTGTGTGTGTGTGAAGGTCTACTGCAGATCTCTCCAGTGGAGAGAGGAGTGGTGACTCTGTGGGGGGTGCGCAGTGGACTCTTTGTGGCCATGAATCGACGAGGAAAACTCTACGGATCTGTGAGTGTACGAGCGCTCTCACCTTAACCTCACCACAACTCTTAGCCCAGATCTTTACCAGTTCCTCAGAAAGTAGGTTTTGCCTCATTAGGACCAGGTTTTAGTCTCCATGAGGACAACTGGTCCTAAACAAGAACACACACACAAAGTTTTATTGTATGAATTACTGACATAATCAGTAGAGACATGTCTCCGTGATCACAGCGAGATGTCACATGACTTCCAGCTGAGACACAAGAACCAAGAGACTTTGGTCACTGAACTAAAGGCTGATCTGAGAACAGGTGATAACAGGTGTTCAATCTCACACTGATGATAATAATAGAAGTTTGTATCACTCATCTCACTCTGACATGATCTCACCACCATCTCGACCATTTAACCACGCCCCCTGTGTGCGGTTGTAGCCATTGTAGCACGGCTACACGTTAGCTCCTCCCACTAACCCTAACCCACTTTTTTTTTTTTTCTAACTTTATTTATTAACGCGTTTAACTGGCAGCTCTATCAGAGACCTCTGAGATATGTTAACAATCTAACTATAAAATCATTTCTTTAAAATGTATTTTTTATTTTATCTTGTGGAGAGTTTCCTGTGTCATCATGTGGTCATGTGACCGACGCAGTGCCAAAGTCATCAGCTGATGCTGAACAGGAGCTAAGCTTTTGGGAAACTCTCCCCTGACTGGAGCAAAGCTGGGGAAGATCGCCACCATGATTCCCGTGTCCACAGCACTGAAACAGCACTTTTAAAGGTTTTAATGATCTTTTATTAACGGCTGATTCTGGCGATGCAGCCGTTCTTATGCTTTTAGATCTCACAGTGGACCACAACATTTTCATTTCTCGCCTGGAGCACCGGGCTGGTTTTAAAGGTACCGCTCTTGAATGGTTCAGGTCCTACCTGACTGATCGTAGCGTCTCTGTTAGCCTTGGTGATTTTACATCCTCCTCAGCCCCTCTCCCTTGTGGAGTACATCAAGGCTCTATACTTGGTCCAATTTTCTTTTCTTTATACATGCTTCCCCTAGGGTCTATTCTTAGGAAATATGGAATATCCTTCCATTTTTACGTAGATGACACACACAACTTTACCTGCTCTTAAAAAAGAAAGACCCAAACTCTTTGAGCACATTGCTTGCTTGTCTTAAAGACATCAAAGACTGGATGTCTTTGATGTCTTTGATGAAACAAAACAGAAGTCATTCTTTTTGGACCAAATGGAGACAGACACAACCCCGTCTCGGACCTGTCCCCCCTGGAATCTTTTATCAAACCGTCTGTAAAGAATTTAGTGGTCATAATGGATAAAGATTTTAAAATGGACAAACAGATAAACTCAGTGGTCAAATCAAGTTTTTTCCATCTGCGTCTTTTATCCAGGGTTAAGTCCTTTTTATCCTTTTTATCTCTTAATGATTATAAAACGGTTATGCATGCTTTTATCACCACATGTCTTGACTACTGTGATGCGCTCTACGTTGGTGTTAGCCACGCCTCTCTGTCTCGCCTGCAGCAGCTCGTCTTTTAACTGGTACTCGTAAACATGAGAACATCTCCCCTGTTCTAGCTTCACTTCACTGGCTTCCTGTGCGTTTAAGATGTTATTATTAACATATAAATCAATGTTTCTGTTGGTTTTAAGTTGGTCTTAGTGTTTTCTTATGTTGTTTTATGTCTAATTGTCAACTCTGTTGCTTTTAAATGTACTTTATAAATAAATTTGGATTCGATTGGAAAACTGAATCCTGAATGAAAACGGCTCCTTAATTTAAAGGACTTTAACTTTGAAATCCTCATTTGATTGATTGACAGTTTTACCTTTAACTAAAGTCAGTGTAAAACGACACGAGATATCACAAGAACACGTCCTGTCTTTAGAGATTTAACACACGGGGTGAAAAAAGTGTTGAACTGTAAAATAAAGAGAAAACAAAAACAATTTTTACTTGAACAAACAAAATAGATCAATGACAGCAGCGTATACAAACACACATTATTTCCCTTTCTCTCCCCTGGCTCGCTCCATTCTGTCTCCAGTTCAGTTTTTATATCTAATGTTTACAGCGTCGTCTTCTCTGTTTTTTGGTGTAACGTCAAAAGTGTTGAATAAAGTTCTGTGTTGAAATCTTTAAGCCCTGTTGTTTAATTAAATACTATTAGACCGACTATATTTCATAATCTAAATTAAAATGACAGATGAAAATAAACAATGGACTACGGTCATTAGGTGACCTGACCTAAATGAGTATGCGGTAGTTAAGCGTGATGAACGAGAGGCGGAGCTAATCCATGGATCTTCTGCTCAGTACACAAAGCCTGAGCCCTGTGACGTATTCCTGACAGCTGCAGATTCATACATTCATAACTGTGGATTCATATATTTTTTTAAAGTCATAACTTTTCGAATCATATTCTCACGGTTGTCAATTCGTATTCATGTTGAATAAATCACACCTGAGTATGTATTCGGACAGTTATCTTACCTCATATAAGGAGCCAATCCCAGCAAACCACACAACCCAGAGAAAAGACACACACACACACACACACACACAGTTGAATGAGGATTCAAACCGACGACCTTCACTGCTGAGCTCATGCATGTGCTGCATGTAGACTCACTGACATCATCAGACGCATCTTCACCTGCAACAAACAGTATTAATAACAGCTGATACTAATATACTGGTCTTGTAGCTTCACAGTTGTTTGCCATTTTAAAATGTATGCAATGCATTGTGGGTACTACTATGCTGAGGATGTCTCAATTTGAATGATCCGACACTTCGGAACCACTATTTGGCAGGATTTTATGACTGTGTCAGTGTGTTTTCAATCACTTCATCTTTGATATCTAAACAGTCACGTGACAGCTGTGTTATTGCTGTTAGTGTGAGAAAGGACCAGAGAGCATGGTGTCCTGAGTCCTGCTTCACTCACATCATTCATCACATCACAGTCAGAAAAAGGCCATTGTTTGATTTGAATCACTATGAACAAAAAAGAGCCAGAATCTTTGTTTTGAATCAGCATTTGTAAAGTTCCCGTCTCTTTCCTCCTGCAGTTACACTACAACAACGAGTGCACGTTCAGAGAGAAGCTCCTCGCCAACAACTACAACGCCTACGAGTCGCTGCTCTACCCAAGGATGTTCATTGGACTGAGTAAGAATGGCAAAACAAAAAGAGGAAACAGAGTGTCACCAGCCATGACAGTGACACATTTCTTACCAAGAATCTAGTGACCTCAGTAATAGAAGAGGAAGAGAACTCCAAACTCCCAAACATGATGCACTTTCACGCCAAGCTTGATGCAAGTGTATCATATTTAATATTGTGTCATGTATATATATATATATATACCTACTGTATACATATATATATTCTTTTTTTATGTTTAACATAACTTTTGTACTTTTTAGGATGGACTGTCTTTTCACTAAGGATGAATGAGCAGGGGATCACACTTCTTTCTTTTAATTTTCCTAATTTATCAGACATTTGCTGCTACTGAATGAAATCCTGTGATTGAATTTTTCAATCTTCAATCTTTTCTTTGCACTGGTGTGTGTGTGTGTGTGTATATATATATATATATATGCAGCAGTGCATGAATTATTATTATTATTATTATTATTTTATTTATTTTTTATCTTTTCTTCAACCAAACATGACCTGTTTGAGTCTAAAAAACAACCAGATGACGTGTGAGTGTGTCTGCTGTCAGCAGTGCTTGCCAGCTCCTTTGTGTGGCACTGGAGCCTAATTGAAACGGTATCATCTTACTGTTGGTGGCATGTGTGTGTGCGTGCGTGTGTGTGTGTGTGTGTGTGTGTGTGTGCGTGTGTAGTGGGGGGTGGGGTTGAAGAAACCCCACAACCCCTCACTGGTCCATTTATAGCTCTGCCAAGGGGGGTGAGGGGGTGAACTCTGAACTTTCTGCCTTCAGTCTCAGTCACTTCTATAAGACTGCCATCAGACAGCGAGAGAGGCATCCTCAGTGACATTATACAAGTGGGGAATCTGGATGTTTAAAGGCAGGGTCAAAGTGTTGACATGCATCAGAGAAACTGTAGCCTTGACTGCAGAATATCAGGTTATTTTGGATTGTCCAGTCGCTCCTGGAATGGCAGAAATGAGTGTGACAGCAGCATAACTCAGGGCATGTGTTTCCGTGTCATTCCCCTTTAGTCGTCTTTGTCTTGTATGTAACAGCTTGACAAGCGACAACATAACATTTCAATGTTCAGGAAACACAGGTACTGGCTTCATGTATTACACTACATCTGCATTGCTAAGATAAACCTACAACTACAGCAACGGGTTAGCTTAGCATAACCACAACAACAAAAATGAAAACTCTTAAAGGTACAGTCTTTTAGCATCTTGGATGAATTCTGTCCTATCATAGGAGGGTTAGACAGGTCACTTTGCATGGCTGCTCCAGCACTGGCAACAACTTCCTACACTGCAAAGAAACGTAAAAACATGAGCAGATCATTTCAGGGATGGAGAGATAGCCTCGGGTCATCTGATGAGTAGCTCTGAACCCAAAGTGTTAGTATTTTAACAACCGTTCCTTGTACAGTAAGACACATATAACACAATAGTCAAATAAGACGCACAACAAACCCTTATAACAATACAATGACAGCTGTGCACACCACTCTGCAACACTGTCTTTATTCATGCATACATCATTAACCCTAACAGCACATTTATGGTCAGAAATCTAAATCTTCTGCGTGTCAGCTGCATCCCTTACCGACTCACCTGGTTAAAGCTGTTAACCCTCTCATCACTTATAATCCTCTCTGATTTATGGCTGTGCTTCTTCTGCTGTCACTCCCTCACTCAAGAATCCCAGCGATGAATCAAACAAACAAACAACAAAAGAACCATCGCAGTTCTGGGGCCTCGTTTATAAAGAAGGCGTTACTCCACTGTCGACACACAGTCACACAAAGCTGATGGGAAATGTTCTGACCCACGTGTACATTATACTGCGATAACCAGAAACTGTGTCAAAATAAATGATTACTGTTTACAACATGGACGAGACGTATACACACAAATAAACAAATGAATACAAGATATCTGTTATTGCAAAATACATGTTTAAATAAATGAATCAGTCACTAAGCTTACAGGCCACAGTGGATACCTATATAAACTCACTCTTTATCCTGGAACCCACAGAATTGTGATTCATAAAGAGAAACTGGCGTCGGCTGTGCATGGTTTTATGAATCCAAATTTGTTTCCTATGTACGGCCACTTTTCAGCTCTACACACAGGAACCTACACGCCGGTTTATAAATGACGCCCCCGTCCTGTCCCACCTTTCAGAAAACAATATGTCTGATGAACTCCAGTCTGGTTTCCACAGTACTGAACCAGCCCTGGTCTCGTATCCATACTGATCCTCATTGACTAAAGTGTAGCCTTTGACACCATTTCTCACGACATCCTCCTCCATAGATTTGTTTCTTTAGGACTCACTTGGTTCAAATCATATCATATATCAAATCATATATCGACCTCCTACACCTTGGCAATATTTTCCAGAAGTTCGTTATCCATTTTCACTGTAACACTTCCCCCAACGCAACAGCAGTAAAACTGAGGTTCACCTGATTGGCTCCAAATCCACCTAAACAGGTGTGATCTGAACCTAGGCTTAGACTAGAGGGAGCACAGTCAAAGAGAAACGTAGGCCGTCACATCTCCCCCATAAAAGAAATGCCCCAGGATTTCAAGTTAAGCAAATTCAAAGATTAACTTTTAATTATAATTAAACAGGTTTAGACCAATATTTACACATAATATACTTAAAGGCCACTTATCCAAATATTACATTGTAACAAACACGTCCAAACTATACAAATGACTATTATCCACACCACTAAATTTCCATCACCAATATTAGTTTAGGTTAACCATTCAATCCATTGAACCTACAGACTCGTAATCAACGCCTTGGTTAAATATACGAGACAGCACAATAATCACGTCACATGTCACGCTCTTCTTGTCTCTGATGTGTTCAATGTCTGGATTAAAGGCACCAGCGCATTAATGTTTGGTTGGGATTTTGGAGGGAAGTAAAGTCAGTGGGTTGTGATCACAGAAAACAATGACTCTCAAGACTCGACAAAGCCCAAATCAGTTCCTAAAAAGTGCTTCTTTTTGTGGCATAAAATGATTGATTTGGGTTAAACCATCTTGGTTTTCTTGGGTTTCTTCCGTGCCAAGAGCAGCCATGGGAGGTTGCCCTCCGAGTCCCCAAACAGTTCCACACAGTATGCGACGACAGTCAATGGAAGGAAACACGTTAGCCCACACACGACCCCCGTCTAACCCATTTCCCAGTATCAAAGAGACCTCATGGACTGGTAGCACAGGGCGCACACCAAGCAGCAACTCTGAATCTAAATGTTGTACATGCTTTGCTTTATGAATTAAAGCGTAGTCATCAGCTAACGTAGCAGCTTCAGACACAGTTGTGACATGGTATTCATTAATATAAACCGCAATTTTTAAATTGCTCATCTAAGATAAGATGAAACAATTCTTCCCGTGTCTGTGTTTGTGAAGTTGAACACCAACGAGTAAACTGAACAGATAACTCTTCAGTTTAACGATGCATTCCACAAAACCTTTGGCGATACGCCGCGGGCACAGGTTCATGTGCCTTGAGAACTGCATTTTTCACACATGATTAAGTTTAACTCTCAGCAGTACATAGAGCTGAGGAAGCCTCAATCTCAATCTCCAATTGTTCACGTTCTAGCTCAAGTGCAATCCTGTGTTTTTCTGTTCCATTCTAATTTGATCAAACTGGAGAACTAAAAGCTCCTGCTGCTGCTCATGCTCAGCAGGAGAAGGTTCCAAATCAGGTTCCAGGTCATTGTGACAGATCAGACAGACTTGCAACCAGCTCCTACTACAAACAACTAGCTTCCTCTTCCCAGTGCCAGAGCACCGAGGTAGAAAAATGCAGAAATTGCCATGTCAGCAACTCCCAAAATGCTTTTTTTATTATATCTGGATGTGTCGGTTTCTTGTGTACATTGTAATTATGTCACTGAACCAGTAGATCTCGACAGACCAGAAACTTTTAAAGTAGTTCTTGATTTAAAAAAGGTCGGGCACCCCTGGACTACGTAGACCCTGGGTTTCTTCAAACAGCTACTGGTGGAGGGTTGAAGCTCCAGACTGAAGCTCCAGATGTGCTCCAGAGACCCTAAGCTGCTACCCACCTTCACCGCTCAGAAAACAACAAACTAAGATAACCAATAGTGTCTGTCTCTGTCAGGAGTTTCTCACCAGTCCACAAACAGCCATTACACAGATTACACAGAGAAAGCCTACGGTTCCCAATCCATTCATTCAAATTTAAAAATGTTCCAAAAAATGTAAAAGTGTCTCACAACACTTTATCCAATCAGGAGCCAGAACTTGACAAAGAGGCGGTCCTCTCTGCTCATGATGTTAGGTTGTTTACTGGTAAATAAATACCCCTCCCATGCTAACAGAAGACACTGACAGGAAGTTAGCCAAAAGAAAAAATGGCTGACGTCAACTATCAGCTGATGTATTTTTCCAGAGTTTCCTTTCTTCCAGTCTGTATGCTAAGCTAAGCTAAAGCAGTACATAAATGGGTTATTAATGGCGTATTGTGATGAATGAATGGAATAGAGTGATTTCCTGATACCGTCCTCCTCTAGTTTTGGAATTTTAGAAGATATACTGTACGTCAGTGTCATTTCTATATGTGCTGATCAAACAACAGCAGAGCAAATACGTTCACAGATAACTATAGTACAGATAAGTGTACAGTGTTGTTCAAAGTATGACAGGTATGAACGTCTTTAAATAAACCACCAGTGCTTTTTTTACTGCAGCCTGTCGTTTCTCAGACTCCTTCTTGCTGCCGCTGTCTCGCTGTGAGATCTGCAGCTCAGCTCTGGCGGCCATGTTGTCCTACTTGCGTCTTGTCACGTTCCAGCTATCTTTACCCAGTGATTTACTTTTAGAAAGGATAATCATGGTAGAAATATTTACAGACAGCTGTTGGACTGTACTATACTGTATCCTCGGGGCAGTAACCCTATATTTTTCTTTATATATTTTGTAAAGATAACCTCGAAGTAACTTGTATGCTATATGGGGGGAGGAGGCTAATGGATTTAAAGCAACAGTGCTTCCAAGCATGAGATGTATCTGTTGCATTCATGCAGTCAATAAAGAAATAGGTTGACCAATCGTTTCTCTCACCGCGCTCTGATGGCTTCTTATTAAGTCTTTCATCTTAGACGTTTCAACATTCCACGTACAATTCTCTTACGCTGCACGTTGTTGTTGTTGTTGTTGTTGTTGTTGTCTGAGGTTGTACTATCTGTTCTATTATCTCAGGCGAGGAAGGGAGCAAACTGTAGATGTGATGATGCATGTGGTTAACACACACTGAACACACTATAACTTGATTGTGTATTCACATTCTGTGAAATGATCACATCAGGTGTGAAAGCTTGTGTGCAGGCTCTGTGACCTCTGTGACCTCTGTGATACATGCAGGTGCACTGGTGTCTGCTGTGCTCCCAGCTGGGCTTGATCCTCTCAAGTGTCACTGATTTGCATGATAGATTCATGTTTACAGAAGAAACCCTTTCTGCCCCGTGTCACTGACCCAGGGCGGCTCCTCTACTCCGGCTGCTCATTTGGTTATTGAGCTTTGGAGCCGAGACGCCAGTGCAGCTTGTGTCACTGCTGTAGCAAATGTCAGGTACATTTTTCAGGGACTTGTCTCACATGAGATGCAACAGACATGCTGATAATTGAACGAGGCTGCTGAAGTGATCGGATTTTATCAATGAATGTGAACTGACAGTGAATTCAGCTCAAGAACGCGTGCATGTGCAAACGGTGCCTTAACGTTTGATAAGTATTAGAAATGTGTCGTTTATCTTCCCCTAGTTTTCCTCAAATACTTATTTATTCTGCAGGTCATTTGTGTCTTTGTTAGAGGTTGTTGGCTCAGTGTATGGATTTGTCAGATTGAATCTTTAAATAAACTTCTTTCAGGTCAAAATATAGTAAGTCACAGAAATGACTGAGTGGATTCCATTGTTCAAACTGCTTGTTACACATCAATGAGTGTATTTGTTTTGAACTCAGCTCAGGCAAAGTATTTTCTGTTATGAAGTGATGATATGATACTGTTCTACTCCTTTTATTAGTTGTCCTGTAGTTTTATACACGGCCTGATAAAATGTTACTCTGTATGTGCTATGCACATGGCTTATGTCTAACTTGAGGGAGGTTGACAATAAAATATTGATCCCCTAAACCTGTTTCTACGGTGTCTTTTATTATTCAGTACTTTTTCATTGCAAAATACTGTAATACACATGTATATGAATATTATATATATATATATATATATATATATATATATATATATATATATATATATGTACAGAGTAGTGTTTCTCTCTGAAACTCATCCATCAGGAACAACTGGCACTTTTCCACTGTACAGTACCGACAGGGCTTTGGTTTGGTTTCCATTACTTCATAGCACCTCCTCAACGTGGGCGGAGTCATCACAGCATGGCTGCATGAATCTGCTGTGACGTTGTTTTACACGCACACACACACACACACACACACACACACAAACTAGTGACTTGTAAAGTAGTTGTTTTCAGTGTAACTGAATCACTAGAATCAGTTAATTAAAAAGATCTGTTGACTGAAACACAGTGACAGCAGACTCCACTGTTAAATATTGACATTTTAGATATTTGCTTTGTTAAATGTTGGAGATTAATGCAAATCTTCAGGATTGTAAGTCTCTTCAGCTGATCTACAGTTGGACATTGTTGGCTTTGGTTCCAGTGTTGGATCTACAGTCTCTTCGTGTGACGGCACTCTGACCACTCAGTTTAGTGTAACAGCTGTGCAGCAGCAGGTGTCCTGTGTGTCCTGTTGGACAGACGCTGAAGACATTTGAATGTTCCCAGTAATCACCTGATTTGCCTCTGGACTGAACACAAACCAGATTAACTCTGCTTTCACAGAGGAAATCAGACGACAATACAAAAGATGCACAATAAATTAAATAAGGAGGATCAAAATACAGAAAAGAGAAAGAGAAAACTAACTTTCACAAACAAAACTATTTAGGGGAAAAAAACATTTTGTAAAACAAGAAGAATAATTAGCAAACTTTGACATTTTCAGATTTATGATGAGACAGAGCTCATGGTCCTGTCACTTGTGTTCTGAGAGAATGAGATCATAGACATATTAGAAATATTCACTTATTTCTTCTCTCGTCCATACGGAAACTAATGTTTCAGGAACATCTGGTACAATTATAAGATTCTAATATTGGAATAATATTCACGGACGTCTCTGATCATTTATCTTTAGTGTGTGTAAAAGTCACGTATTACCAAAGAAAATTTAACAAGAAAATATAGAAAGTTGTAGATTAAAGATATTTGTATCTAAAATGTTGTCAAATATGGTTCAGAATCAGCTGATGATGGATCACAGGGCGATAGGCGGGGTCACATCACAGGGACACGGAGCGATAGGCGGGGTCACATCGCAGGGACACGGAGCGATAGGCGGGGTCACATCGCAGGGACACGGAGCGATAGGCGGGGTCACATCGCAGGGACACGGAGCGATAGGCGGGGTCACATCGCAGGGACACGGGGTCACATCACAGGGACACAGGGCAATAGGCGGGGTCACATCACAGGGACACGGGGCGATAGGCGGGGTCACATCGCAGGAACACAGGGCGATAGGCGGGGTCACATCGCAGGGACACGGAGCGATAGGCGGCGTCAAATCGCAGGGACACGGAGCGATAGGCAGGGTCACATCGCAGGGACACGGAGCGATAGGCGGGGTCACATCACAGGGACACAGGGCAATAGGCGGGGTCACATCACAGGGACACGGGGCGATAGGCGGGGTCACATCGCAGGAACACAGGGCGATAGGCGGGGTCACATCGCAGGGACACGGAGCGATAGGCGGCGTCAAATCGCAGGGACACGGAGCGATAGGCAGGGTCACATCGCAGGGACACGGGGTCACATCACAGGGACACAGGGCAATAGGCGGGGTCACATCACAGGGACACGGGAGCGATAGGCGGGGTCACATCGCAGGAACACAGGGCGATAGGCGGGGTCACATCGCAGGGACACGGAGCGATAGGCGGGGTCACATCGCAGGGACACGGGGCGATAGGCGGGGTCACATCGCAGGGACACGGAGCGATAGGCGGGGTCACATCGCAGGGACACGGAGCGATAGGCGGGGTCACAGAGACAAACAACAACCATTAACTCTCACATTCACACTTACGGTCAATTTAGAGTGACCAATTGACCTGATCCCCGCGTTAGTGGAAAATCTGTAAAGTTGCCCTGTATTTCTTTAACTGAACAGGGACATGATGACACAATGATATTTCTGATAAATGAACTAAAGAACATCTGCTTTTTGGTAACACTGGTATAAAATCTTTTTCATACCAACAACATCCGTGCAGTATATCGTGTACAAACGTGGTTGATGTGAGGTGAGAGAATAACTATAGTTCAGAAACTTATCTGGGATATAAAGTATTTATTTCATTGATCAAGCACCTCATCATTATATGAGTTGATCTACCTCGTTACAAAGGCATCATCTTGTTTGAATCAGTTGATGATGAGAAATAAGTGTTCTCTACACTGATTCATAATGGTTTAAGAAGAATTCATATATGCTGCCATCTAGTGATGGAATGTTTGAAGACGGATTGAATGGATCAGAAATGGAAGAAAAAGAATGAATAAACAAATAAATGAATGAATAAATAAAGGAAACATGACAAAGTGCCACAACAAACACAGAGACAGAAACCTTTAGAAAAGATAAGCCTGTGAAATGTGGGCTAGGGTCTGGTGAATGGTGATGTTTGCTCTCCATTACAGTTTAACTTGCAGCAGAGCAGCGGAAGTTCCAGCCAGAATGTGATAAGAGCGGAAAGAAGACTGTGATTTTAGTGTGCAGTGACCCAGTCTCACAGCTCCACTTGGAATCTGACCAATCTGTAGACTTTACCCTATTCACAAATAAAAAATGTGCAATTTGACAGAGGACATTTGGCAAAACTTTATGTAACATAATTATGCAACACATCCAACAGTGTTAGACTGGTGAGCCTGAGCCTGACAGTCTTCACAACACTAACGACACCAGAGCTCCAGGCTGTTGTTCTAAATCGAATGCATCCACGTTTGGTTTGTGAAATCATTGTGATGAAGCACATTGTTGTCAGTCAGGGTATGAAATGCAATAACATCTGATATTTGCCTCAGGGCAACTATAGCCATTTGAAAGTTGTGAGTTCAATTACCAGCTAGTCTACAAGACACTTAACCTGTCGGCTGTGAATGTGTATGAAGATGTGACTGTCGTGTAAAGCAGGTTTGAGTGGTCATCAATATACTAAACTATATTAAAGAAGCAAAACATCTGACAAAGTACCAACACTACACTGTAAAGGTACCACAATTGTACAACTAGAAACACGTGAATGGGAAAGTACTGCGCCGTGAAGGAACCACATCAGTGACAGTGTGTGGTCGTGCACCAGGAAAAATACCAAGACTAAAAGCTGAATGAAATGCAGGGGTGCTGTGGGAGAAAGTCAGGGGCCAATGGAAGGCTTGGATTCAGTTGGTTGTCATGCAGGGGTGTGTTGTGATCTACTTCTGAGAACTTGATTTGGGAAAGAGGGTTATCAGTAACTGATAAGGGCCACGTTTAAAAGGCGGAGTTAGGATGAGCCTCTGTGATATTGCACTACAGACTGGAGGGAGCAGTAATACAATCATGCTTGTGCTTGTAGTCACTGTATCTGTTGCCAATGTGTTTTTTGCTGCTGGAGTCTCTTGCTTACCCCTAATGGACCAGGGCCCATACCTGGACCATGGCTGGGACCAGGTTGTGCGCTTGAGGCACTTGTATGCTACGAGGCCAGGACTGCACCTACTGATCAGTGCAGATGGAACGATCCATGGCTCTGCAGACCAAACAGTGTACAGTGAGTAAAGCACATGCAGTTTTGATGATTGCTGCTGCAGCAGCAGCAGGACTTGAGTCGGCTCAGTGAGACTCTGGGTTCTGATGAGTGTTTAAACTGCAGGTCTGCTGGAGATCCGACCTGTCGATCCAGGCTGTGTCGCCATCAGAGGAGTTGCAACTTCAAGATTTCTCTGCATAGAGGGCGATGGAAGACTGTACTCATCGGTAAGGACATATATTACTGACATGTGACAATCTGTTGCCAATTAATGCTCCAATATGTTAATAACAATGTGTCTAGAATCAGTAAATTCATCAAAAGTCATTTCCTTTTTTCCATTTTCTTCATGTATATGAAATGTTTGATGTTTTTTTTTAGTAAATGTCTAATTGTCAACAAAGGTAGAATAAAAAATAACCTATATAATATAACAATGATAAAATGAGTCATGAGATTCATTACAAAGCGTTTTAGTTGTATCTGGTTTGTAAAATGCACAGTTCCAAAAGTAGTGTGTTGTATACTATTTTATTTGATTAACAATAATCCTCTCATATCACTCTCTGATAAATATGCCTTCAAATTCAAATATTTGCACTAAAACCACCTGAACAAGGGCATCATTTATATACACTGAAGTAAAACGAACAATCCTTTATTTGAGCTAAAACCCAGCTAATATTAAAAAGAAAATGAAATACATTTCTCTATGATCAAATGAAATGAGTAGATGGAGAAAAGATAAAGATACATTCATTGTGATAATATTAAATATATTGAATACATCTGTAGACCTCTTGGAGAGTGTGTATCTTAATCTTAAATTACAGATGATTTCATGTTAAAGCCAAAGATACAGTATGTGGTGTGTGTGTGTGTGTGTGTGTGTGTGTGTGTGTGTGTGTGTGTGTGTGTGTGTGTGCACTCGTAAGTCTGTATTTCCACCAAAGTGTGTTTCACATTATTTAGCTTGTCTTTAGAGAAAAAAGTGCCATGTTGAGGAAAACAACAAAAACAAATATGTATGTCAGTCACAGGAAGAATGTAAATAAATATACAATTTTGCACAATTTCATATTCTGTCAATGCATCAGTTTCCCACAGAGTCAACATTTCACAAGTGTTGACGCAAAAAAACATGAATCCTTGATACAGATCACTGCCAAACTCGACCCGTTTCTTCCTGAGACCAGAACCTGCAGTATCCATCCTGTCCTTTTCCAAAAGAATTACTTCCTCAAGGAAGGTAATAAAGATAAAAGGATGAAAAAGAGTCATTTTAATGGCTTTCAAATGGCAAATTTAGGGCCCTAATGTACAGGGTGTGAGTGTGTTTATACACAGTATGGGAAAAAAATTTAAATTGAGCAAAAATGCTAATACAGTAATAATAACCAAGAATTATCAGCAGTCAGTCTAAAAATATTTCTTCCAGTTAAACTGGTGTGCAGGTTACACATGATAATCATGGTCATTATAGTAAGTGTGACATCATCTGTGATCTGGGATCTGTGATCTGTGATCTGGGATCTGGGATCACCAAATGAAATCATAGAAGAAAGTGGTGCAGAAAGGTTGGAGGAGACGCTGCTGATCGGAGGTGTTGTGCTGCTGTTCATATTATTGGCCGTCAGCTTCCATGTTCTGAAAACACTCAGTCAGTCATTCATTCAAACAGTCGACTGGTTCATCAACCTTTGTCCAGTGTGGCGCAGGGTAAGATGTGTTTGCAAAGTGAAAAAACTGAATGAAAAGATCAAGCAGCAGCAGCAACAACAACCTTGGCCTGTGGCTGCCTCCCTTTGCCCAAAGTCAACAATCATTGAAGAACTCACAGCAACATTTACATAGGTGTTCTACCTTCATTCATGCAAACTACAGGGAAAACAATACTATATTATTCAACGCTATTAGCTTTGTTCAAAAGACTAAATGATCCTGGAGGCCTCCACTTATTATACTAGAATATGAACGTTTCCTTATGGTTAGGATTTTACAGCCAACTAATGTTTTTTTTGAAAACTTTCTTTGTAAAACCCAGAGGTAATAATTCATTTAAATCACCGAATCATAACATACATGATCTCAGGTCTCTGTACATAGACAACATCATGGAGCAGAGAAACACAACAGTTCACGCAATGAACAAACACAAGGCATCAGTGGAGAGACACAACTCCCTTTAACAGAAGAAGAAGAAGAAGAAGGAGAAGAAGAAGAAGAAGAAGAAGAAGAAGAAGAAGAAGAAGAAGAAATCTCTGACAGAACCAGACTCACATCTGCAGCATCTGCCTCAACCGGTCGGGGTGAAAGGAAGAATGGGGGACAGAGGAGAGGAGAGGGACAGAAAGGACAAGAGGGAGGAGAGGTAAAGACTGAACAGAGAGACCGTTTGGGACCAGGAGCAGATACACAACAACTCTATCAAGTTATAGGTTTATACACCACAGTTAGAGTCAGTGATGACGTGTTTATAGAACTATGATGTCATTTATATAAGCAGCAGCAGAGACTGCTGATTGTTAATTATAGCATTAACAATCATAATAATGATAATAATAATAATAACAATAATAATAATGATAATAATAATAATAACAATAATAATAATGATAATAATAATAATAACAATGACAATCATAATAGGCCACACGGTGGTGTAGTGGTTAGCACTCTCGCCTTGCAGCGAGAAGACCCGGGTTCGAGCCCCGGTTGGAACAAGGGCCTTTCTGCATGGAGTTTGCATGTTCTCCCCGTGTGTGCGTGGGTTCTCTCCGGGTACTCCGGCTTCCTCCCACAGTCCAAAAACATGCAATGTGGGGATAGGTAAATTGAACACTCCAAACTGACCATAGGAGTGAGTGTGAGAGTGAATGGTTGTTTGTCTCTATCTGTGTCTGGCCCTGAGATGGACTGGCGAACTGTCCAGGGTGTACCCCGCCTATCGCCCGATGTAGCTGAGATTGGCACAGCACCCCCCGCGACCCTCCGGTGGAGGATAAAGCGGTAGATGATGACTGACAATCATAATAATGATAACAATAATAATAACAACAATAATAACAATAATAATAATAATGATGATAATAATAATAATAATAATAATAATGGCCTCAAAACTGGATCTGGATCCTGCAACCTGCAATATGAGGACAGAGAGAGAGAGGAAGGACAGATTAAACTAGGACTACCTTTTTATTTGTGGCACAATAAAAAAGTAAGCAGTCTACAATGAACTTCCATATTAATATAGAAAATATAGAAAAACTTTTACAAAACAAGTTTCAAGTATAACCTTGCAGAGAGTCCTGAACTAAATAGGATTTTGGCATATGTTACATATTCATCTGAAAAGTTCATCCAAATGCTGCTGCGCTTCCTTTGGCTGCATTCTGACACTCCGCAGTCCGCACTCACGTGTCATTTGCATATCAAATTGGCAGCCTATGCTCCTCCCCTTGTTGTGCATGCTCCGTCTCAGTTGAGTCGCAGGAGGAGCTTGTGTGTGCATGCTGTGTGAGTGACAGCAATTTAAAAAAGAACGAAAGAAAAAGAACGAAAAGAAAAAGAACGAAATAGAAAAAGAACGAAATAGAAAAAGAACGGCTCTCAGCTGCGACTCGGTTCCCATCGTTTGTTCGTGAACGTCACAACTCTAAAAGTGAATAACACCTAATATTTAGTTGCAAATCCTTTGATTTCAATAAGTGCATCAAGCCTGTGACTCACTGACATCAGCAAACGTTAGCATTCTTCTGCTGTGATGCTCTTCCAGGCTTTCAGTCTCCTCTATAGCTTGTGTGTTTGGGATCATGAGCAGATCCTTTCTTTCTCCATCACTTTGGTAAAAGTTCATCTTTGTCTCATCAGTCCCAGAATGTTTGAGGCTCGTCTCTGAACTTTTTTGTAAATTCCAGCCTGGTCTTCCTGTTCTTCTTGCTAATGAGTGGTTTCATCTTCTGCTGTAGCCTCTGTACGTTTGTTCATGAAGTCTTCTGTGATACCTTCACTCCTGCCCTCTGGAGGTTGTTGCTGATGTTTTCCTTGGTCTTCTTCAGGACTGGCTCTGGCCAGTGTTTGTGCAGTGGCTCTGATTGATTTCCCGTCTTCTCTCTTGTGTTTCAAACAAAGACAGCTCTCTGGTTTTCATGTTGGTTCCACTTTTGCAAGTAAAAGCTGAAATGTTCATCTTTTGATGTCAAAGCCAGATGTTTTCAGTCTATGGCAAAAATATAACAATTGGCCTCATTGTTCCAATACTTTTGGAGGGCACTGTAAGTATGATTTAAACCAGCAGAGGGCAGTACCTGTGATCCCAAGAGTCTGCTCCAGTCTCTGCAGTAGAATATCAGTGATACCTCTGAATAAGGTGCAGGTGGATCAGAAGAAGCCTCAAGAACAAAGCCTGTGTCTGTGAAACAACATTTCAATAATAAGTGACTCAAGACGATACAAAGAAAAGTGTCCAGTGAACGGAATTCATCAATAACTCCATAATAACCTGATGATGACACCTGAGACACTTCTGCTCCTCCTCCCTTTACAGACATCACATTCTGACCTGTGTGACTCACACAGGGCATTTATTTCAGAGAGACACAGACACAGAGACAGAGAGACAGAGAGAGACAGAGACACAGAGACAGAGACATATGTTGATAATGATGTAATCATCTACCTGCATGATTACATCTAACTCATTTTCACAGTAATTCTGTCTACACAAAAGACAAATGTTACATTTTCTCTCCCTGTCTGTCTCCCTGTCTCTCTCCCTGTCTGTCTGTCTCCCTGTCTGTCTGTCTCTGAGTGTGCTGAGGTAATTGTTTTGTTTTACTTGAGGAAGAATGTGATTCCCTTCTTGATGAACGTTAAAACAATTCCTTCAGTTGGGTGGAGTAAGACAGGAAGTGGCTGTGATCAGGTGATGTTTTTCTAACCTCTGACCTTCCGTCTCTGTGTTGTCCAGCACATCTACAGCAGAGACGACTGCGCCTTCAGAGAGAAGATCTTAGCAGACGGGTACAACGTCTACACCTCTGACAAACACGGAGCCTTGCTCAGTCTGGGAAACCAGCGGCAAAGGCTGCAGGGCAGAGACCGAGGTGTCCCGACCTTGGCTCAGTTCCTCCCGAGGATCAGCACCCTGGCTCAGGACTCCGCCTCCGGACGGGACCTCCATGAGCAGCCGTGGCAGAGTGCAGCACAGACAGAGGAACCCGTGGACACAATGGATTCTTTTGGAAAGCTCTCTCAGATCATTCAAAGTCCCAGCTTCCACAAAAGATGAAAGAGCAGGTCAGAGACACCTGGAAACCACTGTGTCCTCAGAGGTTCTGAGCACCGAGCACTCCGCCCTGTACGTCGCACAACCAGGGACTCACGGCATCTAGAGCCCACCTGCTCCTGTGGAAGTGAATCAGCTGTGAAACACGAGCGCACAGTCTGACAGAGTACAGAACACTGACATCTCCTCTGTTTTTATACAAATTCTACAACCAAACAATCAAAGACGTTGTTTCACCATGTGTGATGTCACAGTGCTCTCATGTGAAACCATGAGCCATCGTTTGAGGTCAGACGACCTTTGTTTGATAAATCTTGGTGAACAATAGTTATAGTTCCACAGACTTTTATAACATCACCAGACTTTCTCCTTCATTTCCATTTCCATTACGACACCAACAGAGGTCACTGCCACACTGTTGTGTTTGGACCTCAGACGATGAACTGAGACTGTAGGTGTTTTTAGACTTCCTGCTCAGAGCGGTGACGAGTGTGCAGTGAGGAAAAGAAGAGCAGAAGTGTTGTATTTATTAAGTTATTTAAATAGCCAACAGTAGAACTGTAAATACCTTGTATGTATGTTATTGCTCATCTGTATTTGCTGTACATGAAATAAATTCCTCATAAAAAGCATTAACGGGACGTCATTGTAGGTCTTCTCTTTCTCTCACTTATTAGAGAAACACTCTCACACTCTATTATTTAGAGACAGTCAGCGAGGCAGAATTAAACACATCAGCCACCTCTTCCAACCACCAGGGGGCGCTCAGTGGAAACTGTCAAACTCACACTAGTGTAGAGAATATCAGACTGTGTGACGAGCACATGCTTTACACAACCTGTGTGAGGAGTGTTTATATTATTTATGTATATAATTTAATGCTATATGCTATAGTGAACTATAGTTCAGGAAGCTGACTGAGAGACTGATATTGATATTTAGTGAAGAAAGCGTGGATAGGTTTTTACTTATACTTACTTTACTTATACACTACCCTTATGTTTTCAATATGAACCAAAATAAATCAATTCATTTATTCACTTCTAGAAATGTGTGTTTAAAGCATAGAAATGTGTGTGTTTAAAGCATAGAAATGTGTGTTTAAAGCATAGAAGTGTGTGTGTTTAAAAGATAGAAATGTGTGTGTTTAAAGCATAGAAATGTGTGTGTTTAAAGCATAGAAGTGTGTGTGTTTAAAAGATAGAAATGTGTGTGTTTAAAGCATAGAAATGTGTGTGTTTAAAACATAGAAATGTGTGTGTTTAAAGCATAGAAATGTGTGTGTTTAAAACATAGAAATGTGTGTGTTTAAAGCATAGAAATGTGTGTGTTTAAAGCATAGAAGTGTGTGTGTTTAAAAGATAGAAATGTGTGTGTTTAAAGCATAGAAATGTGTGTGTTTAAAACATAGAAATGTGTGTGTTTAAAAAATAGAAATGTGTGTGTTTAAAACATAGAAATGTGTGTGTTTATAACATAGAAATGTGTGTGTTTAAAAGATAGAAATGTGTGTGTTTAAAACATAGAAATGTGTGTGTTTAAAAGATAGAAATGTGTGTGTTTAAAACATAGAAATGTGTGTGTTTAAAACATAGAAATGTGTGTGTTTAAAAGATAGAAATGTGTGTGTTTAAAACATAGAAATGTGTGTGTTTAAAAGATAGAAATGTGTGTGTTTAAAACATAGAAATGTGTGTGTTTAAAAGATAGAAATGTGTGTGTTTAAAAGATAGAAATGTGTGTGTTTAAAAGATAGAAATGTGTGTGTTTGAAAGATAGAAATGTGTGTGTTTAAAAGATAGAAATGTGTGTCTTTAAAAGATAGAAATGTGTGTGTTTGAAAGATAGAAATGTGTGTGTTTGAAAGATAGAAATGTGTGTGTTTAAAAGAGAGAAATGTGTGTGTTTAAAAGATAGAAATGTGTGTTTAAAAGATAGAAATGTGTGTGTTTAAAAGAGAGAAATGTGTGCGTTTAAAAGATAGAAATGTGTGTGTTTGAAAGATAGAAATGTGTGTGTTTAAAAGAGAGAAATGTGTGTGTTTAAAAGATAGAATTGTGTGTGTTTGAAAGATAGAAATGTGTGTGTTTAAAACATAGAAATGTGCGTGTTTAAAACATAGAAATGTGTGTGTTTGAAAGATAGAAATGTGTGTGTTTAAAAGAGAGAAATGTGTGTGTTTAAAAGATAGAATTGTGTGTGTTTGAAAGATAGAAATGTGTGTGTTTAAAACATAGAAATGTGTGTGTTTAAACGATAGAAATGTGCGTGTTTAAAAGATAGAAATGTGTGTGTTTAAAACATAGAAATGTGCGTGTTTAAAAGATAGAAATGTGTGTGTTTAAAAGATAGAAATGTGTGTGTTTAAAAGAGAGAAATGTGTGTGTTTAAAAGATAGAAATGTGTGTGTTTAAAAGATAGAAATGTGTGTGTTTAAAACATAGAAATGTGTGTGTTTAAAAGATAGAAATGTGTGTGTTTAAAACATAGAAATGTGTGTGTTTAAAAGATAGAAATGTGTGTGTTTAAAAGATAGAAATGTGTGTTTGAAAGATAGAAATGTGTGTTTTTAAAACATAGAAATGTGCGTGTTTAAAAGATAGAAATGTGTGTGTTTAAAAGATAGAATGTGCGTGTTTAAAAGATAGAAATGTGTGTGTTTAAAAGATAGAAATGTGTGTGTGTTTAAAAGATAGAAATGTGTGTGTTTAAAAGATAGAAATGTGTGTGTTTAAAACATAGAAATGTGTGTGTTTAAAAGATAGAAATGTGTGTGTTTAAAAGATAGAAATGTGTGTGTTTGAAAGATAGAAATGTGTGTGTTTAAAAGATAGAAATGTGTGTGTTTGAAAGATAGAAATGTGTGTGTTTAAAAGATAGAAATGTGTGTGTTTAAAAGATAGAAATGTGTGTGTTTGAAAGATAGAAATGTGTGTGTTTGAAAGATAGAAATGTGTGTGTTTAAAAGAGAGAAATGTGTGTGTTTAAAAGATAGAATTGTGTGTGTTTGAAAGATAGAAATGTGTGTGTTTAAAACATAGAAATGTGCGTGTTTAAAACATAGAAATGTGTGTGTTTGAAAGATAGAAATGTGTGTGTTTAAAAGAGAGAAATGTGTGTGTTTAAAAGATAGAAATGTGCGTGTTTAAAAGATAGAAATGTGTGTGTTTAAAAGATAGAAATGTGTGTGTTTAAAAGATAGAAATGTGTGTGTTTAAAACATAGAAATGTGCGTGTTTAAAAGATAGAAATGTGCGTGTTTAAAAGATAGAAATGTGTGTGTTTAAAACATAGAAATGTGTGTGTTTAAAAGATAGAAATGTGTGTGTTTAAAAGATAGAAATGTGTGTGTTTAAAACATAGAAATGTGTGTGTTTAAAAGATAGAAATGTGTGTGTTTAAAACATAGCAATGTGTGTGTTTAAAAGATAGAAATGTGTGTGTTTAAAAGATAGAAATGTGTGTGTTTAAAACATAGAAATGTGTGTGTTTAAAAGATAGAAATGTGTGTGTTTAAAAGATAGAAATGTGTGTGTTTAAAAGATAGAAATGTGTGTGTTTAAAAGATAGAAATGTGTGTGTTTAAAACATAGCAATGTGTGTGTTTAAAAGATAGAAATGTGTGTGTTTAAAAGATAGAAATGTGTGTGTTTAAAACATAGAAATGTGTGTGTTTAAAAGATAGAAATGTGTGTGTTTAAAACATAGAAATGTGTGTGTTTAAAAGATAGAAATGTGTGTGTTTAAAAGATAGAAATGTGTGTGTTTGAAAGATAGAAATGTGTGTGTTTAAAAGATAGAAATGTGTGTCTTTAAAAGATAGAAATGTGTGTGTTTGAAAGATAGAAATGTGTGTGTTTGAAAGATAGAAATGTGTGTGTTTAAAAGAGAGAAATGTGTGTGTTTAAAAGATAGAAATGTGTGTTTAAAAGATAGAAATGTGTGTGTTTAAAAGAGAGAAATGTGTGCGTTTAAAAGATAGAAATGTTTGTGTTTGAAAGATAGAAATGTGTGTGTTTAAAAGAGAGAAATGTGTGTGTTTAAAAGATAGAATTGTGTGTGTTTGAAAGATAGAAATGTGTGTGTTTAAAACATAGAAATGTGCGTGTTTAAAACATAGAAATGTGTGTGTTTGAAAGATAGAAATGTGTGTGTTTAAAAGAGAGAAATGTGTGTGTTTAAAAGATAGAATTGTGTGTGTTTGAAAGATAGAAATGTGTGTGTTTAAAACATAGAAATGTGCGTGTTTAAAACATAGAAATGTGTGTGTTTGAAAGATAGAAATGTGTGTGTTTAAAAGAGAGAAATGTGTGTGTTTAAAACATAGAAATGTGTGTGTTTAAAACATAGAAATGTGTGTGTTTAAAACATAGAAATGTGTGTGTTTAAAACATAGAAATGTGTGTGTTTAAAACATAGAAATGTGTGTGTTTAAAAGATAGAAATGTGTGTGTTTAAAACATAGCAATGTGTGTGTTTAAAAGATAGAAATGTGTGTGTTTAAAAGATAGAAATGTGTGTGTTTAAAACATAGAAATGTGTGTGTTTAAAAGATAGAAATGTGTGTGTTTAAAACATAGAAATGTGTGTGTTTGAAAGATAGAAATGTGTGTGTTTAAAACATAGAAATGTGTGTGTTTAAAACATAGAAATGTGTGTGAACATTTTTAAATCTGCCAACATCAGGGAGAGATGAAGGACTTTTGAATATGAACTCTTTATTTAGTTACAGTGAGAAAGAGGACAAACATTTGTAAAGGCTGAAGATGTGACGTATAAACACTGATCTCTGCCATGTGAGCACTAAGAGATAAACAAGCTTCCTCCAGTGAAGGTCAAAGACTTTGAGAGGGCAAATCCAGGTCTGAGTATATCACTCCTGTTCTGACCTCTTTACGCTGGAGATGACTTACTTCTTATTACTTGCTTTGAAATGTCTCAATGGCCTGGCACCTGCAGAGTGTCCCTGTGTCCCCTGTGTCCCCTGTGTCCCCCGTGTCCCCTGTGTCCCCTGCAGTGGAAAACAGATGTGGCTGTGGTGGCTCTAACACACACATGCACAAACGGGTGCATATGAAAAACAAAGTAGACAGTGAATGTCAGGATGGTTGAACGCGCATCGACATGTTCCACGTGTTCCGTCACTCAGGTTGTCTTGGCAACAACAAGATTGTCATCGCTAATGTACTGCTGCTCATTATTATCATCCTTATTATTATTACTATGATTATTATTATCATTAATTGTATTATCATTATTATTATTATTATTATTATTATTATTATTATCATCATTAATGTTATTATTATTATTGTTGTTGTATTATCATTATTATTATTATTATTATTATTATTATTATTATTATCATCATTAATGTTATTATTATTATTGTTGTTGTATTATCATTATTATTATTATTATTATTATTATTATTATTATTATTATTATTATTATCATTATCATTATGTTATTATTATTATTGTTGTTGTATTATCATTATTATTATTATCATTAATGTTATTATTATTATATTATTATTAGTGAAGCCAGTATTTCAATTGAACATGTTTCCTCAACCTCTGGAGACACATCATAGTCTTACATTTACATATTTCATGTTGTGAGAATCAGCCAAAATGTCCTCATAAAGATAGGTTTGTCCTCACACACACACACACACACAGGACTCTACAATTCATTCATTCATTCATTCATCCATTCATTGGGGCAGCATTGAAAGCATTATCTGACTTTAATTCAAGTCCTAAACTTAAGCAGTTTTTATTTCATTTATTTTCATTTTTCCTTCATTAGGACCAGGTCTTGCTCTCCATGAGGACTACTGGTCCTGACAAGGTCAGTGTTTTTGTCAGACAACACGCTCGCGCGCGCGCGCGCACAGCGTTGCTCCTCCTCGGCGGACTTTTCGATCGAACAGAGAAGTGAATTTCACCGGAAACCAAACTTTTTTTATCTGAAGCAACAGAGAGAAAAAAGGGACGACACTTGTTTTCACACTTCCTTTTTCTGGTCAGTGACGTGGTTTTGCTGTTGCTGGAGATGTGTGAGAGACAGAGACACAGAGACAGCAGCAGAGACACGGAGACAGCAGTAGAGACATAGACACGGAGACAGCAGCAGAGACAGGGACACGGAGACAGCAGCAGAGACACGGATCACCACACACAGAGAAGACGTCGACTGACACCATGGAGGATGTGAGTAGTGCTTCAGCTCTTGTCAGCCGCTTGTGTCCAAACTAAAGAAACGAGAAAGAAAAACAAAGTGTGTTCCGTGTGAAGTGGACGCGCTTCACAGGACTCACAGTCCAGCCAGAGACAGGTTTGATGATGATGATGATGATGATGATGAGACGTTAATTTGAAACAGATTACACCTGCACGCCCGTTAATCTCCTTCAGAGTTTTCAGAGCAGCGCGTGGGTGTGAACACAAGTTTCGAAACGGAAGTTCTAATTTTGTCAGATGAATTCACCATCGTTACCATCGCAGTTTATCTAGTCAGAGAGGATATTACACCAGTAACATGACTACAGGACGTTTACATACAGTATTCTATTCTATTCTAAAACAAATAACCAACACCACAGCTGTACTGGGAGTAAGGAGTCAACTTTTTAAACAGTGAAATAAAAACAGATATACACAGCAAAGTATGAAGAATATCAATCATTCAAAAATTCTTAAATGACTGAGGATGACATTTTATGGACCAAACTATAGATTTGTAACTAATTATGTTTATTATTATTTATGTATATTTTCATTTATTAAACTACAAATACAATGTCAATGTCACTGGCTGACATGTTAGCAGAGGCCTTATCATCATCATCATTGTTATTATTATTATCATCATCATTATCATCATCATCGTTGTTATTATTATCATCATCATCATCATCATCATTATTATCATCATCATCGTTGTTATTATTATCATCATCATCATCATTATTATCATCATCATCATTGTTATTATTATCATCATCATTTTCATCATCATCATCATTGTTATTATTATTATCATCATCATCATCATCATCATCATTATTATCATCATCATCATCATCATCATTGTTATTATCATCATCATCATCATCATCATTGTTATTATTATCATCATTATCATCATCATTGTTATTATCATCATCATTATCATTATTGTTATTATTATCATCATTATCATCATCATCATTATTATCATCATCATTGTTATTATTATTTATTATCTTCATTATCATCATCATTATTATCATCATCATCATCGTTATTATTATTTATTATCTTCATTATCATCATCATTATTATTATCATCATCATTGTTATTATTATTATTTATTATCTTTATCATCATCATCATCATTATGATCATCATTGTTATTATTATCGTCATCATTATCATCATCATTGTTATTATTATTTATTATCATCATCATCATCATCATTATTATCATCATCATCATCATCATCATCATCATTGTTGTTATTATCATTATCATTGTTATTATTATCATCACTGTTATTATTTATTATCATCATCATCATTATCATCGTCATCATTGTTGTTATTATCATCATCATTATTATCATCATCATCATCATTGTTGTTATTATCATCATCATTGTTGTTATTATCATCATCATCATCATCATCATTATTATCATCATTGTTGTTATTATCATCATCATTGTTATTATTATCATCATCATTATCATCATCACTGTTATTATTTATTATCATCATCATCATTATCATCGTCATCATTGTTGTTATTATCATCATCATCATCATTGTTGTTATTATCATCATCATTGTTGTTATTATCATCATCATCATCATTGTTGTTATTATCATCATCATTGTTATTATTATATATTATCCTGGTTATTTTTGAGCTCACTTCATATTTTGAACCACCAGATACAAAACTGACTTATTATGTGAAAGGTTTGACTTATTAAGGGGAAGTGACTTATGAGAAAAGGGAAGTGCATGGAACCCCCCCGACCCCCCCCCCCCCCCCCCCCCCCCCAAGACAACATTAAAAACTCTGATGATGATGATGATGATGGTGATGATGGTGATGATGGACAAAAGTCATCAGAATAAACATGCGTGTGATTGGCAGTGACAGGTCTGCTTCACAGGTTACACCGGAAATGATCGTTGACGTGTTTTTAAATAGACACTCGCACTGAAACAACATTCAGTCAACTTTTCATTACATTACATAAGTGAGTGAGTGAGTGAGTGAGTGAGTGAGTATATATCAACATGTCGTTTAGATTTTTAGAATTCACTTTTTCATCCTTTCACTTTTTTCCAAAATTGTAGTTTGAATGAATTTATAATTTCTTTTCTTTACCTTATGAATAATTAGAATCATGTGCTGCTGTGTTATTGTATGAATGACACACGTCAGTCAGAGAGGATGAATCAGCACAGACTCCTCCTCCATTATTTATCTAAAATGTAACAATGTTTGTCACTCTTTCATTCATTAAATATAAATATTACCCGTGGACGAGAACGTGCACTGTGTGTGTGTGTGTGTGTGTGTGTGTGTGTGTGTGTGTCTTTGTGCACAGTTGTTTATGAGACAGATCACAATGAGTTGCAGTAACTTGTTATCTCTCTGTGGTATTTGCAGAGAGAGGACAGAGGACAGAGGAGAGGTCAGAGGAGAGAGGACAGAAGAGAGAGGACAGAGGAGATAGGACAGAGGAGAGAGGAGAGAAGAGAGGACAGAGGAGAGAAGAGAGGGGACAGAAGGGAGAGGAGAGAAGAGAGGACAGAGAGGAAGAGCTTTGTCTCCCTCATCATCTGTGTAGAATCTGCCTCGTGCTGTTTTTGCAAAAAAGAATAATGAACATAAACAAAAGTCACAGACGTGGAAGAGGAGCAACATGAGACAGCGAGGGGATGTGCAGCGTTAGTCGACTACAGAAGCAGAAGTGAGAAGTAGACAACTCTGCACATGAACTACCGAGGACAAGAGTCTGTGAGACTCGCCCTGTCATTATTATTATTTGTATTCTTATTTATTTATTTATTTATTTTCTGACTGTGTGATGTGGGATAACTGGACCGTACACAGGGGGACAGGGGGACAGGAGGACGGGGACCGACAAGAGGAAGGGAAAACAGAGGAGTAAGCGGGAGGGAAGAGAGAGAGAGAGAGAGAGAGAGAGACCCACACTTGACCATAAATAGTCAGAAAAAAGTTGTATATAAATATTCATTGATGATGTGCATGCAGCAGAGATAATACCACATACCAGAGCAAGAGATTTGCCACAGTTGAATATCTTTTTCTGTGTCGGTCAGCATGTCAGTACCAAGGTTAGAATAGTTAACGAAATCTAATGAAATAACCAAGACTAAAAACTAACTGTTTATAAAACAAACTAACATTGTTTGTACATTTATTCCATACATAATATGTTTCATTTATTTTTGATAGGTTTTTATTTTCATTCATAATAAAATATGTTCAGTTTGTTTTTGTTTACAATGTGAGACATACGACTATGCAAGTTAAATATAATATGTCTTATGTTTAGTAGATTATTATTATTGTTTATGTTTTGATGTGTTTCATTTTTACCTGACACACTAATAACTGCTGCGATGGACTGGCGAACTGTCCAGGGTGTACCCCGCCTATCGCCCGATGTAGCTGAGATTGGCACAGCACCCCCCGCGACCCTCTGGTGGAGGATAAAGCGGTAGATGATGACTGACTGACTGACACTAATAACTGTATGATGCACATTTTGCACCTCAGTCTATTTTCTTGTAGAAAATACGTGTTATGACCTTTTTGAATCTTATTCTATATTACCAAAAACCAACACTAAAACTAATACAAACTAAACTAAAACTAAGCATTTACAAAAATCAAAATGAGCAAACCTGCTCTAAATACTAATTCAACCTAACTCATTTAAAAAAACTAAATAAAAACTATTATAACCTTGGTCAGCACGCAGACCTGCAGACAAAAGCCCAAAACCAGCGGATTCACAAGCACTGCACAGCGTCCATCACTTTTCATTTCACATGACACTTAAAGTGAAGCTACCTGTCCAGTAGAAACAGCGCCACCATGGAGACTCAGGGGCCCAGCAGGGGCTCAGACTCAGGGGCCCAGTAGGGGCCCAGTAGGGGCCCAGCAGGGGCCCACAGCTCAGACTTCAACTACAAATACCTAAAATGGCATCATTGAATCCTTGATGTTGAAGAGTTTCTGTTGAAACAGGAACAGCATGTCACTGTGTACGTGTTGTACCTCTCAGTTCCACTTTCCAGGTGTCACAATACTAGTGATGGGAAGTTTGGCTCTTTTCAGAGAGAAGAGCCGGCTCTTCTTTGGGAGCTGAGTCGAAAGAGCCGGCTCTTTCGACTCCTGAACGGCTCTTAATTTAGGATTTTTTTGTAGGCCTTTATTTTACCATAACTTTGCAAAAATTAATGGTTTGTGTGTTGAAAACGCTTTCATGTTCAGTGTTTTTATGAGAAGCCTTATAATTGCCTAATTTTGTTTCCATTGCTTTGTTACAAAACCATTCTTTTGTTTAATATTTTAATCAAACATTTTATTGCACAAATTAACAACAAAACTGCAAATAAATCCACAGAACAGAACCAAACTCAAACAAACAGTATCTGTCTAACTTGCAGTGGAGCGCCCCCCTCTCTGTTTTCACATAATGGTATGATCCTATATCTGATTGGCCGTGATGCTGACCAATCAAATCAAAGTTCTGCCTTGAGCACTGAGCTCTGATTCACTACAAAGCTCTCAGAGGGTGACATGACACATCACTACACAATACTGTCCTGATGTCAAATGAATAGTGAACTCTGTGCTTTGATTTAACTGTGTGTGCAAACTATTTTACGTAGACAAAACCCAAAACCTGTCTTATCCTCACATGAGAATAAAATACAGGGATTTTTTTTTTTATCATTGAATCATTTTACTTAATATTTCAACCTAAACTGCAGGACTGGGTATCCACTGTTTTTTTAGGTTTGTTGTTTGTATTCCTACCTCACATGCTGAATGTTTGTTTCACAGTCGTCTGTTCTCCTCACTAACCTCGAGTGCATAGGGTGACGTGTCTCAGTGATGAAACAGACGAGCACATTATGTGTCAGGCACTAAACAATAAACCTCCTCTCATAATCGCACCATTATCCATGAATGTATGTGAGTGCATCCTCTGTCTGAGGCAGCACTCAGAAAATTCCTCTATGAAAGAAAAAGTCTCAATAATGACTGTGTGTGTGTGTGTGTGTGTGTGTGTGTGTGTGTGTGTGTGTGTGTGTGTGTCCTTGAAGGGACATACATTCCTGAAAATAATCTTTCAAAAGTCTCTTTGTGAGACACATCATTTTTGCAGTTATTGTACGAGGGTGTAATTTAGGACGATGTAACGATAGTGAAGTAACATTGACAGTATATGCGTGATATCTGTGATATCTCTTCATAGTTCTCTGTCTTTATCAACCTTAATATTTTTAATATTAGGACTGGGTTTGCAAATGTCATGCATTTACTGCTCATACAATACTTCATAGTTAATATAAATGATCACAGTACTAACTACACAGTAACACAGTACTAACGACACAGTAACAGAGTACTAACTACACATGGCGAGGTACTGCTGAAGGCTTTAATGGACACGTCTGTCACATTATCATTTTTTTCCTGTTTTCCTTCTATGTTATTTATCATGCACACTGAGGACCTCCACACACTCTTATGATGACACCATGATGCACACTGAGGACCTTCTCACACTCTCATGATGACACCATGTCCTCAGTGTGCATCATGGTATCATCATGTGAGTGAGAAGGTCCTCAGTGTGCATCATGGTGTCATCATGAGAGTGTGAGAAGGTCCTCAGTATGCATCATGGTGTCATCATGAGAGTGTGGGAAGGTCCTCAGTATGCATCATGCTGTCATGAGAGAGTGAGAAGGTCCTCAGTGTGCATCATGGTGTCATCATGAGAGTGTGAGGAGGTCCTTAGTGTGCATCATGGTGTCATAAGAGTGTGTGAGAAGGTCCTCAGTGTGCATCATGGTGTCATCAAGAGAGTGTGAGAAGGTCCTCAATGTGCATCATGGTGTCATCATAAGAGTGTGAGGAGGTCATCAGTGTGCATCATGGTGTCATCATGAGAGTGTGAGAAGGTCCTCAGTGTGCATCATGGTGTCATCATGAGAGTGAGAATGTCCTCAGTGTGCATCATGGTGTCATGAAAGTGTGAGGAGGTCCTCAGTGTGCATCATGGTCTCATCATAAGAGTGCAAGGAGGTCCTCAGTGTGCATCATGGTGTCATCATGAGAGTGTGAGGAGGTCCTCAGTGTGCATCATGGTGTCATCATGAGAGTGTGAGAAGGTCCTCAGTGTGCATCATGGTGTCATCATGAGAAAGTGAGAAGGTCCTCAGTGTGCATCTTGCTGTCATCATGAGAGCGCGAGGAGGTCCTCAGTGTGCATCATGGTGTCATCATAAGAGTGTGAGAAGGTCCTCAGTGTGCATCATGGTGTCATCATGAGAAAGTGAGAAGGTCCTCAGTGTGCATCTTGCTGTCATCATGAGAGTGCAAGGAGGTCCTCAGTGTCATCATGAGAGTGTGAGAAGGTCCTCAGTGTGCATCATGGTGTCATCAAGAGAGTGTGAGAAGGTCCTCAATGTGCATCATGGTGTCATCATAAGAGTGTGAGGAGGTCATCAGTGTGCATCATGGTGTCATCATGAGAGTGTGAGAAGGTCCTCAGTGTGCATCATGGTGTCATCATGAGAGTGAGAATGTCCTCAGTGTGCATCATGGTGTCATGAAAGTGTGAGGAGGTCCTCAGTGTGCATCATGGTCTCATCATAAGAGTGCAAGGAGGTCCTCAGTGTGCATCATGGTGTCATCATGAGAGTGTGAGGAGGTCCTCAGTGTGCATCATGGTGTCATCATGAGAGTGTGAGAAGGTCCTCAGTGTGCATCATGGTGTCATCATGAGAAAGTGAGAAGGTCCTCAGTGTGCATCATGGTGTCATCATGAGAGTGAGAATGTCCTCAGTGTGCATCATGGTGTCATGAAAGTGTGAGGAGGTCCTCAGTGTGCATCATGGTGTCATCATGAGAGTGAGAATGTCCTCAGTGTGCATCATGGTGTCATGAAAGTGTGAGGAGGTCCTCAGTGTGCATCATGGTGTCATCATGTGAGTGAGAAGGTCCTCAGTGTGCATCATGCTGTCATCATATGAGTGCAAGGAGGTCCTCAGTGTGGATCATGCTGTCATTATGAGACTGTGAGGAGGTCCTCAATGTGCATCATGGTGTCATCATGAGAGTGTGAGAAGGTCCCCAGTGTGCATCATGGTGTCATGAGAGTGTGAGGAGGTCCCCAGTGTGCATCATGGTGTCATGAAAGTGTGAGGAGGTCCTCAGTGTGCATCATGGTGTCATCATGTGAGTGAGAAGGTCCTCAGTGTGCATCATGCTGTCATCATGAGAGTGCGAGGAGGTCCTCAGTGTGCATCATGGTGTCATCATAAGAGTGCAAGGAGGTCCTCAGTGTGCATCATGGTAGGGCTGGGCGATAATTCGATTCCGATTTGGGATCACGATAAATTTTTGTTCGATTTCGATAATAAGCTTGGGTTAATTATTCGATATCACATGAAAAAGTAAGCACAACAACAACAGTATCAGAGTCTGTCGGCTGCCGTATGCCAGTAGGACACGCCCACTTCCCATTGTGAGCAGTGTCGCTAAAGTTCCAACCAGAGAGAGAGCAGGAAAGAAGTTGAAGAAATGAGGAAAAAATTAGCGAAAATAATGCCGAACACAGCGAAGACATTGTAAAAAAGAAAGGGCCACACAACGTCAATTGTGTGGACGTGGTTTGGATACTGCAAAAGCGACCAGGAGCGGTCTGTAAAATATGCCGGCGGTTGGTAGCAGCCAGGACAGGGAACACAACGCCTGTGGCGGCACCACCTCAGTGTTTACACTGACAGTGTGACTCTGTGGGCTCAAGCTAGCACGACGTCTGCCGTTAGCATCGCTAGCGAGAGCGGCTCTGTGAAACAAAAATCTATCCAGTCGTTCTTTGCAGCCATTGCCCCGTATGAAATATATAAACTATAAAAGCGGAGCAAAAATATAACAAGCGCTATTAGTTATTAGTTATTGCCTCGCTGCTTTAAAGCCAGATGTGGTGGACAGACTTGTCTTTCTTGTAAAAAACCTATAATGGGGTAAATGATAGAATAACCGACTGGTTTACTACATCTTGTGCAATTTTGGCTCAGATTTCGTTCTACTTTTAAAATATTTCTAGAGATCTACCTTAATCTTTCAGGTAGCATTTGTGCCAGGGCCATGTTTACTGTTTTTGTACTGGAGATGTTCACTGTCCAGCCAAAGCAATTGATGTGATAGTTGTCACAGCTGTTAGTTTATATACAATGTTTCAATAGGTAAAAGCTTGTATTGTGTGTAAAGGAGATGACTCATGTTTACATTACAAAAGATGTGCACAACCTTTTATTTTTGCACTTTTCAATACCTCCAAAAAACCAATATAGTAGTATTATAGTGGTTTAGTTTTGACATTTATTTTGTCTTTGTTTAGCACTTGAATGTGTCAGAGGGTGTGACCCACATGTTAACTTAGTTAGGTTTTGTGCTGCCTCTATAAATATTTGAGATTATTATTATTTAATAATTGTTTTTAAGTCGTTTAAATAAGTTGTTTTTTATGTTATTAAACTTTATTATAAAGTTTCAGTGAATCTCTTATTTCTTCAAGCTTCAGGATGTCCCTCACACTGGCAGCATCTGCAAAAACTACATATCGTGATAAGAATCGAGATCGATCAATATGGAAAAACATATCGTAATAAAAAAATGTTCCATATCGCCCAGCCCTACATCATGGTGTCATCATAAGAGTGTGAGGAGGTCCTAAGTGTGGATAATGGTGTCAGCATGAGAGTGTGAGAAGGTCCTCAGTGTGCATTATGGTGTGATCATGAGAAAGTGAGGAGGTCCTCAGTGTTTATCATGGTGTCATCATGAGAGTGTGTGGAGGTCCTCAATGTGCATCATGTTGTCATCATGAGAGTGTGAAGAGGTCCTCAGTGTGCATCATGGTCTCATCATTTGAGTGAGAAGGTCCTCAGTGTGCATCATGCTGTCATTATGAGAGTGCGAGGAGGTCCTCAGTGTGCATCATGAGAGTGTGAGAAGGTCCTCAGTGTGCATCATGGTATCATCATGTGAGTGAGAAGGTCATCAGTATGCATCATGCTGTCATCATGAGAGAGTGAGAAGGTCCTCAGTGTGCATCATGGTGTCATCATGAGTGTGTGAGGAGGTCCTCAGTGTGCATCATGCTGTCATCATGAGAGTGTGAGAAGGTCCTCAGTTTGCATCATGGTGTTATCATGAGAGTGTGAGAAGGTCCTGAGTGTGCATCATGAGAGTGTGAGAAGGTCCTCAGTGTGCATCATGGTGTCATCATGAGAGTGAGAAGGTCCTCAGTGTGCATCATGGTGTCATAATGAGAGTGTGAGGAGGTCCTCAATATGCATCATGTTGTCATGAGAGTGTGAGGAGTGTGCATCATGGTGTCATCATGAGAGTGTGAGAAGGTCCTCAGTGTGCATCATGGTGTCATCATGAGAGTGTGAGAAGGTCCTCAGTGTGCATCATGGTGTCATCATGAGAAAGTGAGAAGGTTCTCAGTGTGCATCATGTTGTCATCATGAGAAAGTGAGAAGGTCCTCAGTGTGCATCATGATGTCATCATGAGAAAGTGAGAAGGTTCTCAGTGTGCATCATGCTGTCATCATGAGAAAGTGAGAAGGTCCTCAGTGTGCATCATGGTGTCATCATGAGAAAGTGAGAAGGTTCTCAGTGTGCATCATGCTGTCATCATGAGAAAGTGAGAAGGTCCTCAGTGTGCATCATGGTGTCATCATGAGAAAGTGAGAAGGTTCTCAGTGTGCATCATGTTGTCATCATGAGAAAGTGAGAAGGTCCTCAGTGTGCATCATGATGTCATCATGAGAGTGTGAGAAGAGTGTGAGAAGGTCCTCAGTGTGCGTCATGGTGTCATCATGAGAAAGTGAGAAGGTTCTCAGTGTGCATCATGCTGTCATCATGAGAGTGCGAGGAGGTCCTCAGTGTGCATCATGGTGTCATCATGAGAACGTGAGAAGGTTCTCAGTGTGCATCATGCTGTCATCATGAGAAAGTGAGAAGGTCCTCAGTGTGCATCATGATGTCATCATGAGAGTGTGAGAAGGTCCTCAGTGTGCATCATGGTGTCATCATGAGAAAGTGAGAAGGTTCTCAGTGTGCATCATGTTGTCATCATGAGAAAGTGAGAAGGTCCTCAGTGTGCATCATGGTGTCATCATGAGAAAGTGAGAAGGTTCTCAGTGTGCATCATGGTGTCATGAGAGTGTGAGGAGTGTGCATCATGGTGTCATCATGAGAGCGTGAAAAGAGTGCGAGGAGGTCCTCAGTGTGCATCATGCATCTGAACCTCATTGTAATGTTGACCAGTCAGTGAGTGTACCTGTCTCTGAACTGAAACCTATGGAATGTTGTAGAACATGTCAACCACACCAAAGTGCAATGCTTTAACCAGTGAGCAAAGCAAAGCTACTAGCTGCTACTACTAGGCACCAGATTGCTGTGATTTATACAACTGCTAGGGGGCGCTGGTTTTGAAAGCGTAAATACAGACCATAATCCCTGTATACAAACGATATGTGTTTCACTGGAGGACAGGTCATGATTATTGTTGGCAAAATAATTTAGATTTATGATATTGTTGCAATAATTGTATTAATGTGCTTTTATTAGATATTTAAAAAAGCAGCTGAAATAATGTACTCACACGTTTCATACATTAGTCTTTTAATGTTACAGAAACATTTAAATAAACATGACTTCCTGTGTTTTGGGTGGAGCTTTGAATGGAGGTACAGTGGGAGTGGTGTATGTACATCACTGTAAACTTTAGTTTTAAACTCATTATATGGTTCTAAAACACACTGCTCTTATTTTTATTTCTGTTTTTGCAGATGTGATTATATTTAATGATTTATCTATATAGTCTTACGCTCACCCTGACTGTGAGCCACACAGCACTTTCCTGTGAGCTGCAGTGAAGCTTGTGCTGAGTTCAGGATGCGCAGGTCAGCGTGTGAAACTCAATGAATGCCAGATGCTCTCTGACCTGAAGCTGAATCAGAAACACATGTGTGCTGAGGTGTGTCACAGCCGTTCTCTCCCTCCTCTAAAAGACATACCTCAGCCTCAGCAGTTTCTAATTTTGTGACTGCTTTTAAAAGATGTTTTTTTCTGCACAACAGCAGCGTGTGGGCAGAGTTGGGTTAAAGGTTGGATTAGGTCTGTGCTGCAGAACAGACTTCCTGTGTAAAGCATGATCTCACAGCGCTGAGCTTTAGTCATCAGCTGAGCTCTGAGTAATGGAATCCTCCCACTGCTACTCTCTTCAAGCTTGTAGTCAGCACTGCACTGAATCCAAGCTTTTCAGACCCTCTTCCATCCGTGTCACCCATGTTAAACCACGTCAGCGGAGTTCTGAGGCCAACATAGAGGGGCTTAAGCGTCCTCGTTGTCTCTGGCATGTCTTTCCTCCTCACTTGGCCTTCCTTTCTGTGCAGCTGCACTGCTGTTTACCATACGGAGACACACTTTCAATAGCAGTGAAAGGGAAAGAACAGTCAGATGACCTCCCACCTCAACCCAAGACATTTCCTGTGGAATATTCTCCAACACAAACAAAGGCTGGACCTTTACGAATGTAGACTCAGCAGCCCGTATCATCAGTAGAACACATCAGCCCCGTCCTCCAACTACTTCACTGGCTGCCTGTCACATACCGAGTTCAACATAAGCTCCTCCTTCTCACCGTCAAAACTCTCCATAATCTTTTCTGACCTCTTTCATCGCCACGCTCCCTCTCGTTCCCTCAGATCATCAGCTGCCCTCCAACTCACGACAGCCTCTGTCTGTCTCCTCACCATGGCGTCCAGGACTCTCTCAATATTGACTCCCTTCACACCTTTAAATCCAGACTCAAGACACACCTTAGAATTGCCTTCTCCCTCTGACACCCCCCCCCCCCCCCGCCCAACCATCTCTATGTTACCTTTTCAGCGTTCTCGTAGTTTTAAGTATGTCCATAATTTGAAACTTCTACAAATGACTAACAGCATGTGACACTTCTCAGAGATGGAAGAATGTGGATCAGTCTCTGAAATTCAACCCCTTTAGTCAGATGTTTAATCAGCAGATTTATGACATTTTGTCATCAAAGCCTTCTTTGTGGTCTCTGTGCAGAGAACTTAGAGACTTCTTGTAATGTCAGTCAGACTGTGATCAGTCAGCAGCACACCAGTTTATCCAGATGGTCTTAGTGTGTCTGACTGAAGCCTCTGTCTGTATCCTCTCTCAGTTTTATGACATATCCAGGCTCTTCCTCACCACATGTAACGAAGCTGTGGTGTTCAGAGCCTTACTGTGTTCAGTGCCTTCAGATAATGTATGTTGTGATTAAAAAAAGGAATTTAATTAAATAACATTCATGAATTACCATATATTATTATATATAGTTACATATATAGTTTATCTAAGATTGTGCACCTTGGAATTATTTGAGCCCATCAATGAATGAATGAATGATGAATTTGGTCTAAAGTGGACACAAACATACATAATCTGCCTTTGTATGTATAATAGTATACTGTTATATTAGAGAGTAACCAGTATTCTTTGCTGGAACACAGAGCGTTGTGTTTTGATTGTGATTTCCTCTCGATATTGTTGTAGGGTGTGAACGAGGACCCCACCCAGCGCAAAGAGCCAACATTCCTGGGTAAGGCTGGCTGGGTGAAGAAGGCTCCTGGCAGACTGTTCGCAAGCTATAAAGACCGTTACATCCATGTGGAAAAGACAGACATCGTGGTGTATGAACATGAGGTATGCTTCCAATGATGTTCCCTCTTACTGCAGTAAGTGTTGGTTCAATATAAGCACAAACTCTTACATCAGTGAGTCCTCACAGAAAACAAAGTCCTCCCTTCAGCTGCTCAGTATATATCCAGACGTCATGTATCCACACTGTGTGTTGCAGGACCTGCAGAACTGCTTAGAGAGAGTGGACCTGGAAAACTATGACAGATGTCATGAACTGAAGACCCCCTTGAAGAAGAGACACAGACTGATACTGATCCGATCAGCAAAGTCTGGAAATAAGGTGAGCTGACAGGTGTGTTGAATTACCACGGAACCTGATCCTGAACCTGATGTGAAATACACTGGGTCGCAAAGGCCAGGTCAGATTTTCAGGGTAAACAGAAACTTTCCATGGGAATTAATGACAATTAATTATTCATTAGAAATGGGTTTTGGGTTTCTAGAAATCAAATGTGATGTCATGTGATGGACGAATAGCGTTGATATTAAACTGTATTTGCATCAAATCTGATTGTTTTAGCCAAGATTATGCTACAATATATTATGTACCAATTATATTTTATAGTTTCCAACCTTTAATCTTGAAAGTTTCCAGTTTATTCTCATTAATTCTCATAAATTCCCATTTTTTCCAATGGAAAGTTTCCAGTTTTGAAAATTCCTTGAAAACTCTTAAAATGAACAATATTAGAGCTTCGGTGGCTGATGTCACACAACCAAGGTTATTGCCCCTGACAGGATACTACGCTGTTTAAACACATATACTCGATAATACATGAATACATCCCATAATCTGTCTCTTCGTCGGCTGTTTTCATCACAAAAGTGAAGATTGTAGATAACTATTGTCCCAGGATGCCACAACAGTGGAAGAAAGGCTAACAGGCTGTTAGGAAGGACGCTCACAGTCGACTCACAGATTTCATGGTTAACTCTCAGTAAATAATGGACTAACATGATAACACAGTAATTATTACATCATTTGCATATCGTCACTAGTACACGCCAAAGCACCATTCTCATGCCTGATACCATTATTTTAAAAATACACAACAAAAAGTTGTGTATTCAGCTGATACCATTATTTTAAAAATACACAACAATGCGTTGTGTATTCAGCTGCGTGTGTGTGTGTGTGTGTGTGTGTGTGTGCGGGTGTGGGTGTGGGTGTGGGTGTGTGTCTCACCATGAGGAAACGTGAGCCCCTGAAAAGCAGAAATAGGTCACGTGACTGTAAACGAGCGAGAGAATGCAGATCACACACGTGTAGCAGCTTTATTTCAATTTTCCATGTCTTTAATAATTATTTTCTCAGTGGCATAGATTGAAGAGAGAGGACAGGAAGGACATGTGATGAAGTCATATTCTTACCAGTCAATAATATTCACTTTACGTTCCTCTCTTTCTTTGTTGTCTCTGTACAGACCTGAGATCACGTATGTTAGGATTTACAAGGACTTCATGTCTCTGAGACATTGTGATTTATTTCAGCCCTCAATAGGAACGCCCTCCCCCCTGAACTTGGAAGACTCAGAAACCTTAGCTTTACTCGTGAAGACGCCGTGGCCTGGATGACTGAGAACCTTCACAGACACAGTACAAAACATAGCAGTGTGTCAGGGAGACTTCACTTACGTCATATTTATAATTCATACATCAGACTGAGTCTGTGTAATAAACACATGATTAAAAAGATAAAGGTTTGACATCTCATGAGTTACTTTATTGTTAACCTTTGAAAAGGTTTGGACATTCTTTACTACGGTTATCGTTTTGAAAAAGGGGAAGTCGAGGAAAGGGGAACTGGTTACTTTGTTGCTCGATATATCAGTTTAACACAGTTCCTGAATCTGTTGGTAGTTTGTTCCCCTGTCGCTCAGGGTGAAAACACGGAATGGTCTGACCGGGATGTAAAGAGCCAGAAAGAGCTTGTTCACCAGCTGCCTGTCACAGTCCATGAGCCTCAGTGTTTTGGCTGCAGCTGAGTACGTTTTATTTCAGACTGTTGATTGTGTGTGTGTGTATTTGCCTCTTTATTGTCAGGTGATTTGTAAGATGTCTCTACCACCTTCAGGTGAATTCAGGTGAATTCAGGTGAATTCAGGTTCGGGTCTCTCACTGGGTGAGAGTCTTCAGAATACCCAAAGTCCCTGTGATGTCACCTGCTCTGTTCCCCCAGTACATCGTCACACACACACACACACACACACACACACACACACATTTACTTCCATCTAACAGTGGCTGTCGGTGGAGTTTTCTGATATTAATTGTGGAACCATTTTATGATGCTTACTGAAGTCAGACCTGAACATGATAAACTGTGTGTATGAAGCTTTGACCACAGCTGATGTTCGTGTGTTTGATCGTGTTCGACCCTCATTCATCAAGTGAGGATGCGTCATGTTCCCGTGTGGTTAGTAAACTGTGTTGTTGTTGTTTCCTCTTTTCTGTGAAATAGCACAGAAACATGGCTGCCAGCGGGGAAACCATTTATAAACACTGATGGTGTCAAAGAATGAACATAATAGTTCAGAGGCTTTACACTTATACAGTATACTCCTGAATGCATGTTTTCATTTCATCTACATTTGTATCGTTGTATTAACTTTTATGGGTCATGTGACTGACAGGTCAGTGATGTCAAGTTCCAGACTCAGACTGCCGAGGAGAAGGAAGCTTGGATTAAAGCCCTGACTGACGCCATCAGTCGAGCTAAGAACAAAGCGTTTGATGAGGTAAACGTCTGCGTGATTATAACTGTCACACACATCCAGTCTCTGTATGCACACACTCACGTTTAAGCATGTGTTTACAGGTCAAGGTTGATGAGAGCAATAATTTAGACCATGTTACTCGAACAAGGCCCAAAGGCAACCGGAGCCGCCGACCACCAACCAGAATACACATGAAGGAGGTTGGTAAAAGTGTGTGTGTGTGTGTGTGTGTGTGTGAGAGAGGTCAGTCAGTGTGGTGAAGATGAATGACACATTTACCATTACATGGATTTATCAACTAAAAATGAACCTTTCCAAACAGTAATGAGGTGTTTTACCTACTTCAAATATGTAATATTCACTGTATTTAAGTACTCTTAAGAGTGAGTTTATAGCATTAATGTAAACATAAACAAGTTCTTAAAAGTCTTAAACCTGAACCTGAACCTGATCATAGGTCAGTGATGCTAACATCTTTAGACTAACAACTTTAACAACGATCCATGGAGGAATTTATTTATCATTTATTTAGTAAAAGTTTGAAACATAAAAACCTCAGAACAACATGAAAGTGTGACTTTATTAGATGACATCAGTGCTCCAGACTCATGTGGTGATACATTGTAATGTGTCATCTCACAGCTCACAGATTTTAATGCCAGCGTCATATTCCCAGATAATCTGAAACCATATGTCCTCCTGTCACTCAAAGGTTTTTGTTTGAATGTATAAACAGAGGAAATCCAGGTGTGCAGGGTTAATCTAGTGAGTGAGTGAGTGAGTGAGTGAGCTTGACAGTGAACAGAGCACTGAAAACTGTGTTTTACCTGTATTCTTGTCCCTGTAGGTAGCTGAGGTATCATGTGACGGTATCCTACGTTTGGATCTTGATCTTGAGGGTGCTAAGATGCCGAATGGAACTTATTATGCTAATGTTGATGGTACTGAGACGCCAGAGGAAGATATTGGAATCCCAAGGCCAACTGATGAAGAGGGGACTGGCCCTAAGCCGGAGGTCAGTCCTCAGAACAAGGTCTTCAAAACTCCCATGCCCCCGAACAAAGATGCTAAACCCAGTCCAGTGCCTGAGGGTGAACCTGAGAAGAAGGTCTGTAACCCATATCATGCAATGCAGAAATATTTTTATATCGTTTTTTTCTAAAAACAGAATCGGTCTGTAAAACATGGTTTTGTTTTAAGGTCCTGAAGCCTCCCATGCCTCCATCTAAAGAACCCAAGTCCTGTATCTCACCTGCTGAGGCCAAAGCTGAGTGGAGTGCTGAAGCAGGGAAAGCCCCCCACCCTCCTAACCCCCCATCCAAATCTAAGAAACCCTCCCACCCTACTGTGCAGTCACACCAAGAGGTCCCACGTGTAGAGGATGAGTGTGAGGAGAAGGATGGTGATCACAGGAAAGAGACGACAGCTACAGACAAAGATGAGGCCGACAGTTCCGTCTGTGAAGAAGCTCAGGTTGGTGTAGAACGTGCTGATGTTTCCAGCACAGGAGAGCAGAACTTAGAAGAAGGCTCAGAGAAAACTACAACCACTTCTCTTCCTCTTCCACTTTCTGTGCAAATCTCAGACAAATGTCTTCAGCCTGACAAACATGGAGACCACAGCCCAACTAGAGAAGAGCTGCATGGGAAACACGAGTCTGTTCTCCAAACAGTAGAAGTGCCACCTACAAGTGAAGTCCCATCAGTTGTTGTCTCCTTGAATGAGCCCCTCACTGACAGCCTCACCCTGGGGCCACTGCTCTGCCAACTGCCCGGGGAGAGGAAAATGAAGGCAGAGGAAAAGTCTGTGGACAGTGGTCAGCACTCAGACAACGACAGTGAAGGCTCAGGGGCTGAAGACACACTGGCAGCTTCTACAGCTGCACTGAGAGGAAGCCAGCCTGGTCTGGATGTGCTGGATGCCAACGAAGATAACATTCACATATCTCTTAGATTAAGGCCGGCTGCAACAAAACCTCGTGTTAAATCACAGCTCACAAAGCCCACTTTACCACTCACGCCCTCCACCAAGGTGAAGTCAGCCTCCATCGGAGACCTGCTGTCCAACTCGTCAGTCTTTATTCAGGGGAGACCAAACCTCAGAGACGAGACGTCTCCCACAGATGATGTCATGAAACTTGAGACGGAAGTGGCTCTGGAAATGGAAAAAACAGACGAGCTTCTCAGCAGAGTGTCCACACTTCAGGACGAAGGTGAGCGGAAGCCAAAGGATCTGCTGACTGAGGCCATGGAGAAGCTGAAGAAAGCTGATCACGTCCTCAGAGAGGTCCGAAAACTGACACTCACAAAGAACACGAACAACAGGAAGAGCTGGTGAACGTCTCAGAGAGCAGAAGGAACTTTCACAAAACCTGGAGTGTGCTCGCGCTTACTTTGCAATTTTAAATAAGCTCAGCAGAAAAATGTCTGCTCTAATCCACAATCACAGAGTTTGTCATTGTGGGCCTGCTAATATTTTCTATTGTATTATTTTTCTATCTAAGAGCATGCATTCAATTAGTGTTATATTTGGCACTGGTATCAAATCAAATAAAACAAGAGGTCGGCTTTAGAACTCAAGCCTGTGTAAATAAATGTAAATCTAAGAGTGAGCCATGATAGATCTCCACCTGTGTTCCAGGACTTTTTCTACGGTACGTTTGAAATGGCTGCGCGCTGCATGTCCCTCTGCTGAGTTTGTGTTCACTATCACCATGGTTACCTGTAAATAATCAACTGGCATGCAGTTCAGTTCAATTCAGTTTTATTTGTATGACTTCAGAGGAGAGAACAAACTCTGACACAACCACACTCACAGATGTGCAGCATCTGCCTCGACCGGTTGGGGTGAAAGGAAGAATGAGGGACAGAGGAGAGGAGGGGGAGAGAAAGGACAAGAGGGAGGGGGACAGAGGAGAGGAGGGGGAGTCAAAGGACAAGAGGGAGGGAGTTATGTATCTAAGGCTAGATTTGTCTGAATCCAAGTATGTCTCAGTGTGATTCCGCTCACTACTTCACTCCCTACAGTTGTTTAACTATATTATTCATTCATTATTAATGTTACAGTAAAGTCTCATTCATGATGTTGACATTGAATATAAACTGTTGACCCAGCTGTGAGTGAAGTGTATAGTTAGAAGGTTACATCCAAATCCATCCCAAAGCCATGGAGTTAGCATTAGCCCACTTTAGCACATTAGCCCCTAACTGATAGGGTTCCACTGTTGTCACTGTAAAATACATGTGTGACATTTCACTTCTATTACTAGTATCATAGGACATAATGAATGGTCCTGGCTATGCAGCACAGGGACCTGTTACTTCTTATTAACTAAGTACAGTTACTTCTTATTAACTAAGTACAGTTACTTCTTTATTAACTAAGTACAGTTACTTCTTATTAACTAAGTACAGTTACTTCTTTAATAACTAAGTACAGTTACTTCTTATTAACTAAGTACAGTTACTTATTAACTAAGTACAGTTACTTCTTTAATTACTAAGTACAGTTACTTCTTTATTAACTAAGTACAGTTACTTCTTATTAATTAAGTACAGTTACTTCTTTATTAACTAAGTACAGTTACTTCTTATTAACTAAGTACAGTTACTTCTTTATTAACTAAGTACAGTTACTTCTTATTAACTAAGTACAGTTACTTCTTTATTAATTAAGTACAGTTACTTCTTATTAACTAAGTACAGTTACTTCTTATTAACTAAGTACAGTTACTTTATTAACTAAGTACAGTTACTTCTTTATTAATTAAGTACAGTTACTTCTTATTAACTAAGTACAGTTACTTCTTTATTAACTAAGTACAGTTACTTCTTATTAACTAAGTACAGTTACTTCTTTATTAACTGTTATTGCAGGTGAATGTTCTACTGTATGTTGTTTTTTCACAGATATTTTCTTTAAAAACAACATATTGAAAAAGCAGTTATTATATTTCCAACATCGTACTATAAAGTGTTGATTCTGTCCTTTAAATCGTTTTAAAGGAGCTCATGCTGTTGATTTATGAATGTTTCACTTCAGTAATTCCAGCTGTTTTTGTGCATCCATGCAAGATTTAGTTTTCCTTTATTGACTGATGACGATGACATTGTCCATCGCACAGAAGAAAGAGCATGTAGCAGCCATTTTGGCTCAAACTACCTTATCCTTCCTTTTAACACATATGTGCTTTTCAGTGCAGTTCTGAGATGGATGAATTTCCAACTGCTTTGTTCAAAGATGTGAAGGTAGTTTTTAATTTATCATGCCTTTGACATATGCAATTGATGTCATTGTGTCCTCTTGGATTTAATTTGTTGTCACTCATTTAAACAAAGGTAAGAACATGTGTTAATGTATTTAATTTAGAGAGATTTATTTTCTGTTCTAGTTCTTTTGTTTTGGAGCCAGTTATGATTCCTTGTGGGTTTGCTATTAAATCCTCGATTGCCTTTATTTATACAAAGGCAATCAAAGTATGCAATTCAACTCCTGCCAATCTGATTGTAGTTCCACTTGAAAATGTATCTGTTGGCACTGAATCAATAAATTGACTGCACTTTTCTGCATTGTCCAGCATGTGAGTCACTTCGATCCATTTCCTCCGGTCTTTGGTCTGCTGTGCTTCTTCTCTAATGGATAAGTTGTACCTTATTTCAAGTTATTTAAAGGTGTGGCCTTTTCAAACTAAACATGTGAGTGACCTCCTACTTACAAACATTACCAATGAGCCAGTCTATTGCTCATCTCAGTTTCAGAGCTAAGCCACGCCCCCAGTACACCAACCTGCCTTGTGATTGGCCAGCTACTGAGATTTTCATTCCCACTCTCTTGCACCCCCCCACCGCCCACCCTGAGACCAGGACCTTCAGACCACACCTGACACCTGGCTCTTGCGGCTCTTCCAAATTGCAAGCTTAGCTGATGCCAACAAGAAATTGATGAGAACCATTGTCTGTCTTTTTTGAACAATGTATCTCAGCCCAAAAATAAACATAATAAACACCAGATCATTTAAATTCATTTGATTCACGTCTCTTTCAGGTTACATTGATTTTCTACAGTTAACAGTTAAGATTATACAGAATCAGCCAGTGCAGGAGGAGCAGTCAATGTTCCACAATTCAGAGTTCAAATAGGTAAAAGAATAAATGATGATTAAATGATTCGTTTACACAGCAGAATATTATGGCCTGTCGTGTTTTCCCCACTGTCCTGCTTCCTGGGTGACCGACAGAGTGAGGCTGCCTGATGCTCCACACCTGATCCCACTCGCCTCGTCAGCCTGGGCTTTAAATGCACACCAGGACTGACAGTCTTCACCAGATTATCGCTCCTGTTTTCCTGGATTTTTGCTCATGCGTTACAGGTTTTTGGACTTTTTCAACATTCTGCTCTCAGCATGTTTGGACTGTGTTTTCTCCCTAACATTGCCAAACCTTTGCCAATCCTGTTTTTGTTCACCATGTGAGTGTAGCCAAGGCCATTATGACTGCTACCTTTGTTCCCCCTACCTGCCCGTGTTTTCTGACCTCCGCCTGTTTTTTGACTCCTGGATTTTGCTCCTGGACCGTCTTGTTGGGTTTGGACTGAACTACATTTTGTTTAACTTGTTTATTAAGAAAAACCCTAACCAACATTCTGCTCCTGAGTCTGCTTCTCGGTCCACAAACTTTTCTGGCCTGGTTGGCCCTGACAATTATTTGTTGTGAGCACCAGCTCATATAGTGGTTAAAGGGAATGAAAGTGCTGATAAGAGAGCTAAGAAACTTCAAAGCAAAACAACACTGACGATAGTAAGGCTGAGGTCCAAAGTATCATTATGAACTCTCACTATAAACTAAAAGTGCAAATAAAACACAACACACGGTGAAATATAAAGGAGTTAAAGGCTAGAGTAAAAAGTCTTCTTTTAACAAAAATATCGAGTGAGATGGCTTCCCTGATATCTAAGCGTAGTGTGTTCCAAAGTTAGGGGCGCGAGTACTACATCCCCAATTATCTATTGACTGTTGTGGGTTATTTCTCCAATAATACCAGCAGCCCATGAAGTGCTTTGTATAGAAGGAGGAGGAGCTTAAAGTCAAGTGTAAATGTTACGAGGAGCCAGTGTAGAGCAGTGAAGACTGGACAAATATGCTCTCTCTTCCTGGTTCTGTTTCATAAATGAGCAGCCGAGTTTTGGATGAGCTGAAGTCATCAGTAAAAAGTAGAAAGTACATTACAATAGTCAAGTCTGACTGTACGTCGTAAACGTGGCGGCCTGTAGGTCGTAAATGTGGCTGACTGTAGGTCGTAAACGTGGCTGACTGTAGGTCGTAAACGTGGCGACCTGTAGGTTGTAAACGTGGCTGACTGTAGGTCATAATCGTGGCTGACTGTAGGTCGTAAACGTGGACGACTGTAGGTCGTACACGTGGCGGCCTGTAGGTCATAATCGTGGCGGCCTGTAGGTCGTAAACGTGGCGACCTGTAGGTTGTAAACGTGGCTGACTGTAGGTCATAATCGTGGCTGACTGTAGGTCGTAAACGTGGACGACTGTAGGTCGTAAACGTGGACGACTGTAGGTCGTACACGTGGCGGCCTGTAGGTCATAATCGTGGCGGCTGTAGGTCGTAAACATGGCTGACTGTAGGTCGTAATCGTGGCTGACTGTAGGTCGTAATCGTGGCTGACTGTAGGTCGTAATCGTGGCTGACTGTAGGTCGTCAACGTGGCTGCCTGTAGGCCGTAGGTCGTAAACGTGGCGGCCTGTAGGTCGTAAACGTGGCTGCCTGTAGGTCGTAAACGTGGCTGCCTGTAGCTCGTAAACGTGGCTGACTGTAGGTCGTAAACGTGGCAGCCTGTAGGTCGTAAACGTGGCTGACTGTAGGCCGTAGGTCGTAAACGTGGCTGACTGTAGGTCGTAGGTCGTAAACGTGGCTGACTGTAGGTCGTAAACGTGGCTGACTGTAGGTCGTAGGTCGTTAACGTGGCAGCCTGTAGGTCGTAAACGTGGCTGACTGTAGGTCGTAGGTCGTTAACGTGGCGGCCTGTAGGTCGTAAACGTGGCTGACTGTAGGTCGTAGGTCGTAAACGTGGCGGCCTGTAGGTCGTAAACGTGGCGGCCTGTAGGTCGTAAACGTGGCTGACTGTAGGTCGTAAACGTGGCTGACTGTAGGTCGTAGGCCGTAAACGTGGCTGCCTGTAGGTCGTAATCGTGGCTGACTGTAGGTCGTAGGTCGTAAACGTGGCGGTCTGTAGGTCGTAATCGTGGCTGACTGTAGGTCGTAGGTCGTAAACGTGGCGGTCTGTAGGTCGTAATCGTGGCTGACTGTAGGTCGTAGGTCGTAAACGTGGCGGTCTGTAGGTCGTGATCGTGGCTGACTGTATGTCGTAGGTTGTAAACTTAGCGGCCTAAAGGTTGTAAACGTGGCTGACTGTAGGTTGTAAACATGGCGTCCTGTAGGTCGTAAACGTGGCGGCCTGTAGGTCGTAAACGTGGCTGACTGTAGGTCGTAGGTCGTTAACGTGGCAGCCTGTAGGTCGTAAACGTGGCTGACTGTAGGTCGTAGGTCGTTAACGTGGCGGCCTGTAGGTCGTAAACGTGGCGGCCTGTAGGTCGTAAACGTGGCTGACTGTAGGTCGTTAACGTGGCAGCCTGTAGGTCGTAGGTCGTAAACGTGGCGGTCTGTAGGTCGTAATCGTGGCTGACTGTAGGTCGTAGGTCGTAAACTTAGAGGCCTAAAGGTCGTAAACGTGGCTGACTGTAGGTCGTAAACATGGCGTCCTGTAGGTCGTAAACGTGGCTGACTGTAGGTCGTAGGTCGTTAACGTGGCAGCCTGTAGGTCGTAAACGTGGCTGACTGTAGGTCGTAGGTCGTTAACGTGGCGGCCTGTAGGTCGTAGGTCGTAAACGTGGCGGCCTGTAGGTCGTAAACGTGGCGGCCTGTAGGTCGTAAACGTGGCGGACTGTAGGTCGTAAACGTGGCTGACTGTAGGTAGTAAACGTGGCTGCCTGTAGGTCGTAATCGTGGCTGACTGTAGGTCGTAGGTCGTAAACGTGGCGGTCTGTAGGTCGTAATCGTGGCTGACTGTAGGTCGTAGGTCGTAAACGTGGCGGTCTGTAGGTCGTAATCGTGGCTGACTGTAGGTCGTAGGTTGTAATCGTGGCGGCCTGTAGGTCGTAAACGTGGCTGACTGTAGGTCGTAGGTCGTTAACGTGGCAGCCTGTAGGTCGTAAACGTGGCTGACTGTAGGTCGTAGGTCGTTAACGTGGCGGCCTGTAGGTCGTAAACGTGGCTGACTGTAGGTCGTAGGTCGTAAACGTGGCGGCCTGTAGGTCGTAAACGTGGCGGCCTGTAGGTCGTAAACGTGGCTGACTGTAGGTCGTAGGTCGTAAACGTGGCGGCCTGTAGGTCGTAAACGTGGCTGACTGTAGGTTGTAGGTCGTTAACGTGGCGGCCTGTAGGTCGTAAACGTGGCTGACTGTAGGTCGTAGGTCGTTAACGTGGCGGCCTGTAGGTCGTAAACGTGGCGGTCTGTAGGTCGTAATCGTGGCTGACTGTTGGTCGTAGGTTGTAAACTTAGCGGCCTAAAGGTCGTAAACGTGGCTGACTGTAGGTCGTAAACATGGCGTCCTGTAGGTCGTAAACGTGGCGGCCTGTAGGTCGTAAACGTGGCTGACTGTAGGTCGTAGGTCGTTAACGTGGCAGCCTGTAGGTCGTAAACGTGGCTGACTGTAGGTCGTAGGTCGTTAACGTGGCGGCCTGTAGGTCGTAAACGTGGCGGCCTGTAGGTCGTAAACGTGGCTGACTGTAGGTCGTAGGTCGTTAACGTGGCAGCCTGTAGGTCGTAGGTCGTAAACGTGGCGGTCTGTAGGTCGTAGGTCGTTAACGTGGCGGCCTGTAGGTCGTAAACGTGGCGGCCTGTAGGTCGTAAACGTGGCTGACTGTAGGTCGTTAACGTGGCAGCCTGTAGGTCGTAGGTCGTAAACGTGGCGGTCTGTAGGTCGTAATCGTGGCTGACTGTAGGTCGTAGGTCGTAAACTTAGAGGCCTAAAGGTCGTAAACGTGGCTGACTGTAGGTCGTAAACATGGCGTCCTGTAGGTCGTAAACGTGGCTGACTGTAGGTCGTAGGTCGTTAACGTGGCAGCCTGTAGGTCGTAAACGTGGCTGACTGTAGGTCGTAGGTCGTTAACGTGGCGGCCTGTAGGTCGTAGGTCGTAAACGTGGCGGCCTGTAGGTCGTAAACGTGGCGGCCTGTAGGTCGTAAACGTTGCGGACTGTAGGTCGTAAACGTGGCTGACTGTAGGTAGTAAACGTGGCTGCCTGTAGGTCGTAATCGTGGCTGACTGTAGGTCGTAGGTCGTAAACGTGGCGGTCTGTAGGTCGTAATCGTGGCTGACTGTAGGTCGTAGGTCGTAAACGTGGCGGTCTGTAGGTCGTAATCGTGGCTGACTGTAGGTCGTAGGTTGTAATCGTGGCGGCCTGTAGGTCGTAAACGTGGCTGACTGTAGGTCGTAGGTCGTTAACGTGGCAGCCTGTAGGTCGTAAACGTGGCTGACTGTAGGTCGTAGGTCGTTAACGTGGCGGCCTGTAGGTCGTAAACGTGGCTGACTGTAGGTCGTAGGTCGTAAACGTGGCGGCCTGTAGGTCGTAAACGTGGCGGCCTGTAGGTCGTAAACGTGGCTGACTGTAGGTCGTAGGTCGTAAACGTGGCGGCCTGTAGGTCGTAAACGTGGCTGACTGTAGGTTGTAGGTCGTTAACGTGGCGGCCTGTAGGTCGTAAACGTGGCTGACTGTAGGTCGTAGGTCGTTAACGTGGCGGCCTGTAGGTCGTAAACGTGGCGGTCTGTAGGTCGTAATCGTGGCTGACTGTTGGTCGTAGGTTGTAAACTTAGCGGCCTAAAGGTCGTAAACGTGGCTGACTGTAGGTCGTAAACATGGCGTCCTGTAGGTCGTAAACGTGGCGGCCTGTAGGTCGTAAACGTGGCTGACTGTAGGTCGTAGGTCGTTAACGTGGCAGCCTGTAGGTCGTAAACGTGGCTGACTGTAGGTCGTAGGTCGTTAACGTGGCGGCCTGTAGGTCGTAAACGTGGCGGCCTGTAGGTCGTAAACGTGGCTGACTGTAGGTCGTAGGTCGTTAACGTGGCAGCCTGTAGGTCGTAGGTCGTAAACGTGGCGGTCTGTAGGTCGTAATCGTGGCTGACTGTAGGTCGTAGGTCGTAAACTTAGCGGCCTAAAGGTCGTAAACGTGGCTGACTGTAGGTCGTAAACATGGCGTCCTGTAGGTCGTAAACGTGGCGGCCTGTAGGTCGTAAACGTGGCTGACTGTAGGTCGTAGGTCGTTAACGTGGCAGCCTGTAGGTTGTAAACGTGGCTGACTGTAGGTCGTAGGTCGTTAACGTGGCGGCCTGTAGGTCGTAAACGTGGCTGACTGTAGGTTGTAGGTCGTAAACGTGGCGGCCTGTAGGTCGTAAACGTGGCGGCCTGTAGGTCGTAAACGTGGCGGACTGTAGGTCGTAAACGTGGCTGACTGTAGGTCGTAGGCCGTAAACGTGGCTGCCTGTAGGTCGTAATCGTGGCTGACTGTAGGTCGTAGGTCGTAAACGTGGCGGTCTGTAGGTCGTAATCGTGGCTGACTGTAGGTCGTAGGTCGTAAACGTGGCGGTCTGTAGGTCGTAATCGTGGCTGACTGTAGGTCGTAGGTCGTAAACGTGGCGGTCTGTAGGTCGTGATCGTGGCTGACTGTATGTCGTAGGTTGTAAACTTAGCGGCCTAAAGGTTGTAAACGTGGCTGACTGTAGGTTGTAAACATGGCGTCCTGTAGGTCGTAAACGTGGCGGCCTGTAGGTCGTAAACGTGGCTGACTGTAGGTCGTAGGTCGTTAACGTGGCAGCCTGTAGGTCGTAAACGTGGCTGACTGTAGGTCGTAGGTCGTTAACGTGGCGGCCTGTAGGTCGTAAACGTGGCGGCCTGTAGGTCGTAAACGTGGCTGACTGTAGGTCGTTAACGTGGCAGCCTGTAGGTCGTAGGTCGTAAACGTGGCGGTCTGTAGGTCGTAATCGTGGCTGACTGTAGGTCGTAGGTCGTAAACTTAGAGGCCTAAAGGTCGTAAACGTGGCTGACTGTAGGTCGTAAACATGGCGTCCTGTAGGTCGTAAACGTGGCTGACTGTAGGTCGTAGGTCGTTAACGTGGCAGCCTGTAGGTCGTAAACGTGGCTGACTGTAGGTCGTAGGTCGTTAACGTGGCGGCCTGTAGGTCGTAGGTCGTAAACGTGGCGGCCTGTAGGTCGTAAACGTGGCGGCCTGTAGGTCGTAAACGTGGCGGACTGTAGGTCGTAAACGTGGCTGACTGTAGGTAGTAAACGTGGCTGCCTGTAGGTCGTAATCGTGGCTGACTGTAGGTCGTAGGTCGTAAACGTGGCGGTCTGTAGGTCGTAATCGTGGCTGACTGTAGGTCGTAGGTCGTAAACGTGGCGGTCTGTAGGTCGTAATCGTGGCTGACTGTAGGTCGTAGGTTGTAATCGTGGCGGCCTGTAGGTCGTAAACGTGGCTGACTGTAGGTCGTAGGTCGTTAACGTGGCAGCCTGTAGGTCGTAAACGTGGCTGACTGTAGGTCGTAGGTCGTTAACGTGGCGGCCTGTAGGTCGTAAACGTGGCTGACTGTAGGTCGTAGGTCGTAAACGTGGCGGCCTGTAGGTCGTAAACGTGGCGGCCTGTAGGTCGTAAACGTGGCTGACTGTAGGTCGTAGGTCGTAAACGTGGCGGCCTGTAGGTCGTAAACGTGGCTGACTGTAGGTTGTAGGTCGTTAACGTGGCGGCCTGTAGGTCGTAAACGTGGCTGACTGTAGGTCGTAGGTCGTTAACGTGGCGGCCTGTAGGTCGTAAACGTGGCGGTCTGTAGGTCGTAATCGTGGCTGACTGTTGGTCGTAGGTTGTAAACTTAGCGGCCTAAAGGTCGTAAACGTGGCTGACTGTAGGTCGTAAACATGGCGTCCTGTAGGTCGTAAACGTGGCGGCCTGTAGGTCGTAAACGTGGCTGACTGTAGGTCGTAGGTCGTTAACGTGGCAGCCTGTAGGTCGTAAACGTGGCTGACTGTAGGTCGTAGGTCGTTAACGTGGCGGCCTGTAGGTCGTAAACGTGGCGGCCTGTAGGTCGTAAACGTGGCTGACTGTAGGTCGTAGGTCGTTAACGTGGCAGCCTGTAGGTCGTAGGTCGTAAACGTGGCGGTCTGTAGGTCGTAATCGTGGCTGACTGTAGGTCGTAGGTCGTAAACTTAGCGGCCTAAAGGTCGTAAACGTGGCTGACTGTAGGTCGTAAACATGGCGTCCTGTAGGTCGTAAACGTGGCGGCCTGTAGGTCGTAAACGTGGCTGACTGTAGGTCGTAGGTCGTTAACGTGGCAGCCTGTAGGTTGTAAACGTGGCTGACTGTAGGTCGTAGGTCGTTAACGTGGCGGCCTGTAGGTCGTAAACGTGGCTGACTGTAGGTTGTAGGTCGTAAACGTGGCGGCCTGTAGGTCGTAAACGTGGCGGCCTGTAGGTCGTAAACGTGGCGGACTGTAGGTCGTAAACGTGGCTGACTGTAGGTCGTAGGTCGTAAACGTGGCTGCCTGTAGGTCGTAATCGTGGCTGACTGTAGGTCATAGGTCGTAAACGTGGCGGTCTGTAGGTCGTAATCGTGGCTGACTGTAGGTCGTAGGTCGTAAACGTGGCGGTCCGTAGGTCGTAATCGTGGCTGACTGTAGGTCGTAGGTTGTAATCATGGCGGCCTGTAGGTCGTAAACATGGCGGCCTGTAGGTCGTAAACGTGGCTGACTGTAGGTCGTAGGTCGTTAACTTGGCAGCCTGTAGGTCGTAAACGTGGCTGACTGTAGGTCGTAGGTCGTTAACGTGGCGGCCTGTAGGTCGTAATCGTGGCTGACTGTAGGTCGTAGGTCGTAAACGTGGCGGTCTGTAGGTCGTAATCGTGGCTGACTGTAGGTCGTAGGTCGTTAACGTGGCGGCCTGTAGGTCGTAAACGTGGCTGACTGTAGGTCGTAGGCCGTAAACGTGGCTGCCTGTAGGTCGTAATCGTGGCTGACTGTAGGTCGTAGGTCGTAAACGTGGCGGTCTGTAGGTCGTAATCGTGGCTGACTGTAGGTCGTAGGTCGTAAACGTGGCGGTCTGTAGGTCGTAATCGTGGCTGACTGTAGGTCGTAGGTCGTAAACGTGGCGGTCTGTAGGTTGTAATCGTGGCTGACTGTAGGTCGTAGGTCGTAAACTTAGCGGCCTAAAGGTCGTAAACGTGGCTGACTGTAGGTCGTAAACATGGCGTCCTGTAGGTCGTAAACGTGGCGGCCTGTAGGTCGTAAACGTGGCTGACTGTAGGTCGTAGGTCGTTAACGTGGCAGCCTGTAGGTCGTAAACGTGGCTGACTGTAGGTCGTAGGTCGTTAACGTGGCGGCCTGTAGGTCGTAAACGTGGCTGACTGTAGGTCGTAGGTCGTAAACGTGGCGGCCTGTAGGTCGTAAACGTGGCGGCCTGTAGGTCGTAAACGTGGCGGACTGTAGGTCGTAAACGTGGCTGACTGTAGGTCGTAGGTCGTTAACGTGGCGGCCTGTAGGTCGTAATCGTGGCTGACTGTAGGTCGTAGGTCGTAAACGTGGCGGTCTGTAGGTCGTAATCGTGGCTGACTGTAGGTCGTAGGTCGTTAACGTGGCGGCCTGTAGGTCGTAAACGTGGCTGACTGTAGGTCGTAGGCCGTAAACGTGGCTGCCTGTAGGTCGTAATCGTGGCTGACTGTAGGTCGTAGGTCGTAAACGTGGCGGTCTGTAGGTCGTAATCGTGGCTGACTGTAGGTCGTAGGTCGTAAACGTGGCGGTCTGTAGGTCGTAATCGTGGCTGACTGTAGGTCGTAGGTCGTAAACGTGGCGGTCTGTAGGTTGTAATCGTGGCTGACTGTAGGTCGTAGGTCGTAAACTTAGCGGCCTAAAGGTCGTAAACGTGGCTGACTGTAGGTCGTAAACATGGCGTCCTGTAGGTCGTAAACGTGGCGGCCTGTAGGTCGTAAACGTGGCTGACTGTAGGTCGTAGGTCGTTAACGTGGCAGCCTGTAGGTCGTAAACGTGGCTGACTGTAGGTCGTAGGTCGTTAACGTGGCGGCCTGTAGGTCGTAAACGTGGCTGACTGTAGGTCGTAGGTCGTAAACGTGGCGGCCTGTAGGTCGTAAACGTGGCGGCCTGTAGGTCGTAAACGTGGCGGACTGTAGGTCGTAAACGTGGCTGACTGTAGGTCGTAGGTCGTAAACGTGGCGGTCTGTAGGTCGTAATCGTGGCTGACTGTAGGTCGTAGGTCGTTAACGTGGCGGTCTGTAGGTCGTAATCGTGGCTGACTGTAGGTCGTAGGTCGTAAACGTGGCGGCCTGTAGGTCGTAAACGTGGCGGTCTGTAGGTCGTAATCGTGGCTGACTGTTGGTCGTAGGTCGTAAACTTAGCGGCCTAAAGGTCGTAAACGTGGCTGACTGTAGGTCGTAAACATGGCGTCCTGTAGGTCGTAAACGTGGCGGCCTGTAGGTCGTAAACGTGGCTGACTGTAGGTCGTAGGTCGTTAACGTGGCAGCCTGTAGGTTGTAAACGTGGCTGACTGTAGGTCGTAGGTCGTTAACGTGGCGGCCTGTAGGTCGTAAACGTGGCTGACTGTAGGTCGTAGGTCGTAAACGTGGCGGCCTGTAGGTCGTAAACGTGGCGGACTGTAGGTCGTAAACGTGGCTGACTGTAGGTCGTAGGTCGTAAACGTGGCTGCCTGTAGGTCGTAATCGTGGCTGACTGTAGGTCATAGGTCGTAAACGTGGCGGTCTGTAGGTCGTAATCGTGGCTGACTGTAGGTCGTAGGTCGTAAACGTGGCGGTCCGTAGGTCGTAATCGTGGCTGACTGTAGGTCGTAGGTTGTAATCGTGGCGGCCTGTAGGTCGTAAACATGGCGGCCTGTAGGTCGTAAACGTGGCTGACTGTAGGTCGTAGGTCGTTAACTTGGCAGCCTGTAGGTCGTAAACGTGGCTGACTGTAGGTCGTAGGTCGTTAACGTGGCGGCCTGTAGGTCGTAATCGTGGCTGACTGTAGGTCGTAGGTCGTAAACGTGGCGGTCTGTAGGTCGTAATCGTGGCTGACTGTAGGTCGTAGGTCGTTAACGTGGCGGCCTGTAGGTCGTAAACGTGGCGGCCTGTAGGTCGTAAACGTGGCTGACTGTAGGTCGTAGGTCGTTAACGTGGCAGCCTGTAGGTCGTAGCTCGTAAACGTGGCGGTCTGTAGGTCGTAATCGTGGCTGACTGTAGGTCGTAGGTCGTAAACTTAGAGGCCTAAAGGTCGTAAACGTGGCTGACTGTAGGTCGTAAACATGGCGTCCTGTAGGTCGTAAACGTGGCGGCCTGTAGGTCGTAAACGTGGCTGACTGTAGGTCGTAGGTCGTAAACGTGGCGGTCTGTAGGTCGTAATCGTGGCTGACTGTAGGTCGTAGGTCGTAAACGTGGCGGTCTGTAGGTTGTAATCGTGGCTGACTGTAGGTCGTAGGTCGTAAACTTAGCGGCCTAAAGGTCGTAAACGTGGCTGACTGTAGGTCGTAAACATGGCGTCCTGTAGGTCGTAAACGTGGCGGCCTGTAGGTCGTAAACGTGGCTGACTGTAGGTCGTAGGTCGTTAACGTGGCAGCCTGTAGGTCGTAAACGTGGCTGACTGTAGGTCGTAGGTCGTTAACGTGGCGGCCTGTAGGTCGTAAACGTGGCTGACTGTAGGTCGTAGGTCGTAAACGTGGCGGCCTGTAGGTCGTAATCGTGGCTGACTGTAGGTCGTAGGTCGTTAACGTGGCGGCCTGTAGGTCGTAAACGTGGCTGACTGTAGGTCGTAGGTCGTAAACGTGGCGGTCTGTAGGTCGTAATCGTGGCTGACTGTAGGTCGTAGGTCGTTAACGTGGCGGCCTGTAGGTCGTAAACGTGGCTGACTGTAGGTCGTAGGTCGTAAACGTGGCGGCCTGTAGGTCGTAAACGTGGCGGCCTGTAGGTCGTAAACGTGGCGGACTGTAGGTCGTAAACGTGGCTGACTGTAGGTCGTAGGTCGTAAACGTGGCGGTCTGTAGGTCGTAATCGTGGCTGACTGTAGGTCGTAGGTCGTAAACTTAGCGGCCTAAAGGTCGTAAACGTGGCTGACTGTAGGTCGTAAACATGGCGTCCTGTAGGTCGTAAACGTGGCGGCCTGTAGGTCGTAAACGTGGCTGACTGTAGGTCGTAGGTCGTTAACGTGGCAGCCTGTAGGTTGTAAACGTGGCTGACTGTAGGTCGTAGGTCGTTAACGTGGCGGCCTGTAGGTCGTAAACGTGGCTGACTGTAGGTCGTAGGTCGTAAACGTGGCGGCCTGTAGGTCGTAAACGTGGCGGACTGTAGGTCGTAAACGTGGCTGACTGTAGGTCGTAGGTCGTAAACGTGGCTGCCTGTAGGTCGTAATCGTGGCTGACTGTAGGTCATAGGTCGTAAACGTGGCGGTCTGTAGGTCGTAATCGTGGCTGACTGTAGGTCGTAGGTCGTAAACGTGGCGGTCCGTAGGTCGTAATCGTGGCTGACTGTAGGTCGTAGGTTGTAATCGTGGCGGCCTGTAGGTCGTAAACATGGCGGCCTGTAGGTCGTAAACGTGGCTGACTGTAGGTCGTAGGTCGTTAACTTGGCAGCCTGTAGGTCGTAAACGTGGCTGACTGTAGGTCGTAGGTCGTTAACGTGGCGGCCTGTAGGTCGTAATCGTGGCTGACTGTAGGTCGTAGGTCGTAAACGTGGCGGTCTGTAGGTCGTAATCGTGGCTGACTGTAGGTCGTAGGTCGTTAACGTGGCGGCCTGTAGGTCGTAAACGTGGCGGCCTGTAGGTCGTAAACGTGGCTGACTGTAGGTCGTAGGTCGTTAACGTGGCAGCCTGTAGGTCGTAGCTCGTAAACGTGGCGGTCTGTAGGTCGTAATCGTGGCTGACTGTAGGTCGTAGGTCGTAAACTTAGAGGCCTAAAGGTCGTAAACGTGGCTGACTGTAGGTCGTAAACATGGCGTCCTGTAGGTCGTAAACGTGGCGGCCTGTAGGTCGTAAACGTGGCTGACTGTAGGTCGTAGGTCGTTAACGTGGCAGCCTGTAGGTCGTAAACGTGGCTGACTGTAGGTCGTAAACGTGGCTGACTGTAGGTCGTAAACGTGGCTGACTGTAGGTCGTAGGTCGTAAACGTGCGGCCTGTAGGTCGTAAACGTGGCGGCCTGTAGGTCGTAAACGTGGCGGCCTGTAGGTCGTAAACGTGGCGGACTGTAGGTCGTAAACGTGGCTGACTGTAGGTCATAGGTCGTAAACGTGGCTGCCTGTAGGTCGTAATCGTGGCTGACTGTAGGTCGTAGGTCGTAAACGTGGCGGTCTGTAGGTCGTAATCGTGGCTGACTGTAGGTCGTAGGTCGTAAACGTGGCGGTCTGTAGGTCGTAATCGTGGCTGACTGTAGGTCGTAGGTTGTAATCGTGGCGGCCTGTAGGTCGTAAACGTGGCTGACTGTAGGTCGTAGGTCGTTAACGTGGCAGCCTGTAGGTCGTAAACGTGGCTGACTGTAGGTCGTTAACGTGGCGGCCTGTAGGTCGTAAACGTGGCGGCCTGTAGGTCGTAAACGTGGCTGACTGTAGGTCGTAGGCCGTAAACGTGGCTGCCTGTAGGTCGTAATCGTGGCTGACTGTAGGTCGTAGGTCGTTAACGTGGCGGCCTGTAGGTCGTAAACGTGGCTGACTGTAGGTCGTAGGTCGTAAACGTGGCGGCCTGTAGGTCGTAAACGTGGCGGCCTGTAGGTCGTAAACGTGGCTGACTGTAGGTCGTAGGCCGTAAACGTGGCTGCCTGTAGGTCGTAATCGTGGCTGACTGTAGGTCGTAGGTCGTAAACGTGGCGGTCTGTAGGTCGTAATCGTGGCTGACTGTAGGTCGTAGGTCGTAAACGTGGCGGTCTGTAGGTCGTAATCGTGGCTGACTGTAGGTCGTAGGTCGTAAACGTGGCGGTCTGTAGGTTGTAATCGTGGCTGACTGTAGGTCGTAGGTCGTAAACTTAGCGGCCTAAAGGTCGTAAACGTGGCTGACTGTAGGTCGTAAACATGGCGTCCTGTAGTTCGTAAACGTGGCGGCCTGTAGGTCGTAAACGTGGCTGACTGTAGGTCGTAGGTCGTTAACGTGGCAGCCTGTAGGTCGTAAACGTGGCTGACTGTAGGTCGTAGGTCGTTAACGTGGCGGCCTGTAGGTCGTAAACGTGGCTGACTGTAGGTCGTAGGTCGTAAACGTGGCGGCCTGTAGGTCGTAAACGTGGCGGACTGTAGGTCGTAAACGTGGCTGACTGTAGGTCGTAAACATGGCGTCCTGTAGGTCGTAAACGTGGCGGCCTGTAGGTCGTAAACGTGGCTGACTGTAGGTCGTAGGTCGTTAACGTGGCAGCCTGTAGGTCGTAAACGTGGCTGACTGTAGGTCGTAGGTCGTTAACGTGGCGGCCTGTAGGTCGTAAACGTGGCTGACTGTAGGTCGTAGGTCGTAAACGTGGCGGCCTGTAGGTCGTAATCATGGCTGACTGTAGGTCGTAGGTCGTTAACGTGGCGGCCTGTAGGTCGTAAACGTGGCTGACTGTAGGTCGTAGGTCGTAAACGTGGCGGTCTGTAGGTCGTAATCGTGGCTGACTGTAGGTCGTAGGTCGTTAACGTGGCGGCCTGTAGGTCGTAAACGTGGCTGACTGTAGGTCGTAGGTCGTAAACGTGGCGGCCTGTAGGTCGTAAACGTGGCGGCCTGTAGGTCGTAAACGTGGCGGACTGTAGGTCGTAAACGTGGCTGACTGTAGGTCGTAGGTCGTAAACGTGGCGGTCTGTAGGTCGTAATCGTGGCTGACTGTAGGTCGTAGGTCGTAAACTTAGCGGCCTAAAGGTCGTAAACGTGGCTGACTGTAGGTCGTAAACATGGCGTCCTGTAGGTCGTAAACGTGGCGGCCTGTAGGTCGTAAACGTGGCTGACTGTAGGTCGTAGGTCGTTAACGTGGCAGCCTGTAGGTTGTAAACGTGGCTGACTGTAGGTCGTAGGTCGTTAACGTGGCGGCCTGTAGGTCGTAAACGTGGCTGACTGTAGGTCGTAGGTCGTAAACGTGGCGGCCTGTAGGTCGTAAACGTGGCGGACTGTAGGTCGTAAACGTGGCTGACTGTAGGTCGTAGGTCGTAAACGTGGCTGCCTGTAGGTCGTAATCGTGGCTGACTGTAGGTCATAGGTCGTAAACGTGGCGGTCTGTAGGTCGTAATCGTGGCTGACTGTAGGTCGTAGGTCGTAAACGTGGCGGTCCGTAGGTCGTAATCGTGGCTGACTGTAGGTCGTAGGTTGTAATCGTGGCGGCCTGTAGGTCGTAAACATGGCGGCCTGTAGGTCGTAAACGTGGCTGACTGTAGGTCGTAGGTCGTTAACTTGGCAGCCTGTAGGTCGTAAACGTGGCTGACTGTAGGTCGTAGGTCGTTAACGTGGCGGCCTGTAGGTCGTAATCGTGGCTGACTGTAGGTCGTAGGTCGTAAACGTGGCGGTCTGTAGGTCGTAATCGTGGCTGACTGTAGGTCGTAGGTCGTTAACGTGGCGGCCTGTAGGTCGTAAACGTGGCGGCCTGTAGGTCGTAAACGTGGCTGACTGTAGGTCGTAGGTCGTTAACGTGGCAGCCTGTAGGTCGTAGCTCGTAAACGTGGCGGTCTGTAGGTCGTAATCGTGGCTGACTGTAGGTCGTAGGTCGTAAACTTAGAGGCCTAAAGGTCGTAAACGTGGCTGACTGTAGGTCGTAAACATGGCGTCCTGTAGGTCGTAAACGTGGCGGCCTGTAGGTCGTAAACGTGGCTGACTGTAGGTCGTAGGTCGTTAACGTGGCAGCCTGTAGGTCGTAAACGTGGCTGACTGTAGGTCGTAAACGTGGCTGACTGTAGGTCGTAAACGTGGCTGACTGTAGGTCGTAGGTCGTAAACGTGCGGCCTGTAGGTCGTAAACGTGGCGGCCTGTAGGTCGTAAACGTGGCGGCCTGTAGGTCGTAAACGTGGCGGACTGTAGGTCGTAAACGTGGCTGACTGTAGGTCGTAGGTCGTAAACGTGGCTGCCTGTAGGTCGTAATCGTGGCTGACTGTAGGTCGTAGGTCGTAAACGTGGCGGTCTGTAGGTCGTAATCGTGGCTGACTGTAGGTCGTAGGTCGTAAACGTGGCGGTCTGTAGGTCGTAATCGTGGCTGACTGTAGGTCGTAGGTTGTAATCGTGGCGGCCTGTAGGTCGTAAACGTGGCTGACTGTAGGTCGTAGGTCGTTAACGTGGCAGCCTGTAGGTCGTAAACGTGGCTGACTGTAGGTCGTTAACGTGGCGGCCTGTAGGTCGTAAACGTGGCGGCCTGTAGGTCGTAAACGTGGCTGACTGTAGGTCGTAGGCCGTAAACGTGGCTGCCTGTAGGTCGTAATCGTGGCTGACTGTAGGTCGTAGGTCGTTAACGTGGCGGCCTGTAGGTCGTAAACGTGGCTGACTGTAGGTCGTAGGTCGTAAACGTGGCGGCCTGTAGGTCGTAAACGTGGCGGCCTGTAGGTCGTAAACGTGGCTGACTGTAGGTCGTAGGCCGTAAACGTGGCTGCCTGTAGGTCGTAATCGTGGCTGACTGTAGGTCGTAGGTCGTAAACGTGGCGGTCTGTAGGTCGTAATCGTGGCTGACTGTAGGTCGTAGGTCGTAAACGTGGCGGTCTGTAGGTTGTAATCGTGGCTGACTGTAGGTCGTAGGTCGTAAACTTAGCGGCCTAAAGGTCGTAAACGTGGCTGACTGTAGGTCGTAAACATGGCGTCCTGTAGGTCGTAAACGTGGCGGCCTGTAGGTCGTAAACGTGGCTGACTGTAGGTCGTAGGTCGTTAACGTGGCAGCCTGTAGGTCGTAAACGTGGCTGACTGTAGGTCGTAGGTCGTTAACGTGGCGGCCTGTAGGTCGTAAACGTGGCTGACTGTAGGTCGTAGGTCGTAAACGTGGCGGCCTGTAGGTCGTAAACGTGGCGGCCTGTAGGTCGTAAACGTGGCGGACTGTAGGTCGTAAACGTGGCTGACTGTAGGTCGTAGGTCGTAAACGTGGCGGTCTGTAGGTCGTAATCGTGGCTGACTGTAGGTCGTAGGTCGTTAACGTGGCGGTCTGTAGGTCGTAATCGTGGCTGACTGTAGGTCGTAGGTCGTAAACGTGGCGGCCTGTAGGTCGTAAACGTGGCGGTCTGTAGGTCGTAATCGTGGCTGACTGTTGGTCGTAGGTCGTAAACTTAGCGGCCTAAAGGTCGTAAACGTGGCTGACTGTAGGTCGTAAACATGGCGTCCTGTAGGTCGTAAACGTGGCGGCCTGTAGGTCGTAAACGTGGCTGACTGTAGGTCGTAGGTCGTTAACGTGGCAGCCTGTAGGTTGTAAACGTGGCTGACTGTAGGTCGTAGGTCGTTAACGTGGCGGCCTGTAGGTCGTAAACGTGGCTGACTGTAGGTCGTAGGTCGTAAACGTGGCGGCCTGTAGGTCGTAAACGTGGCGGACTGTAGGTCGTAAACGTGGCTGACTGTAGGTCGTAGGTCGTAAACGTGGCTGCCTGTAGGTCGTAATCGTGGCTGACTGTAGGTCATAGGTCGTAAACGTGGCGGTCTGTAGGTCGTAATCGTGGCTGACTGTAGGTCGTAGGTCGTAAACGTGGCGGTCCGTAGGTCGTAATCGTGGCTGACTGTAGGTCGTAGGTTGTAATCGTGGCGGCCTGTAGGTCGTAAACATGGCTGACTGTAGGTCGTAGGTCGTTAACTTGGCAGCCTGTAGGTCGTAAACGTGGCTGACTGTAGGTCGTAGGTCGTTAACGTGGCGGCCTGTAGGTCGTAATCGTGGCTGACTGTAGGTCGTAGGTCGTAAACGTGGCGGTCTGTAGGTCGTAATCGTGGCTGACTGTAGGTCGTAGGTCGTTAACGTGGCGGCCTGTAGGTCGTAAACGTGGCGGCCTGTAGGTCGTAAACGTGGCTGACTGTAGGTCGTAGGTCGTTAACGTGGCAGCCTGTAGGTCGTAGCTCGTAAACGTGGCGGTCTGTAGGTCGTAATCGTGGCTGACTGTAGGTCGTAGGTCGTAAACTTAGAGGCCTAAAGGTCGTAAACGTGGCTGACTGTAGGTCGTAAACATGGCGTCCTGTAGGTCGTAAACGTGGCGGCCTGTAGGTCGTAAACGTGGCTGACTGTAGGTCGTAGGTCGTAAACGTGGCGGTCTGTAGGTCGTAATCGTGGCTGACTGTAGGTCGTAGGTCGTAAACGTGGCGGTCTGTAGGTTGTAATCGTGGCTGACTGTAGGTCGTAGGTCGTAAACTTAGCGGCCTAAAGGTCGTAAACGTGGCTGACTGTAGGTCGTAAACATGGCGTCCTGTAGGTCGTAAACGTGGCGGCCTGTAGGTCGTAAACGTGGCTGACTGTAGGTCGTAGGTCGTTAACGTGGCAGCCTGTAGGTCGTAAACGTGGCTGACTGTAGGTCGTAGGTCGTTAACGTGGCGGCCTGTAGGTCGTAAACGTGGCTGACTGTAGGTCGTAGGTCGTAAACGTGGCGGCCTGTAGGTCGTAATCGTGGCTGACTGTAGGTCGTAGGTCGTTAACGTGGCGGCCTGTAGGTCGTAAACGTGGCTGACTGTAGGTCGTAGGTCGTAAACGTGGCGGTCTGTAGGTCGTAATCGTGGCTGACTGTAGGTCGTAGGTCGTTAACGTGGCGGCCTGTAGGTCGTAAACGTGGCTGACTGTAGGTCGTAGGTCGTAAACGTGGCGGCCTGTAGGTCGTAAACGTGGCGGCCTGTAGGTCGTAAACGTGGCGGACTGTAGGTCGTAAAAGTGGCTGACTGTAGGTCGTAGGTCGTAAACGTGGCGGTCTGTAGGTCGTAATCGTGGCTGACTGTAGGTCGTAGGTCGTAAACTTAGCGGCCTAAAGGTCGTAAACGTGGCTGACTGTAGGTCGTAAACATGGCGTCCTGTAGGTCGTAAACGTGGCGGCCTGTAGGTCGTAAACGTGGCTGACTGTAGGTCGTAGGTCGTTAACGTGGCAGCCTGTAGGTTGTAAACGTGGCTGACTGTAGGTCGTAGGTCGTTAACGTGGCGGCCTGTAGGTCGTAAACGTGGCTGACTGTAGGTCGTAGGTCGTAAACGTGGCGGCCTGTAGGTCGTAAACGTGGCGGACTGTAGGTCGTAAACGTGGCTGACTGTAGGTCGTAGGTCGTAAACGTGGCTGCCTGTAGGTCGTAATCGTGGCTGACTGTAGGTCATAGGTCGTAAACGTGGCGGTCTGTAGGTCGTAATCGTGGCTGACTGTAGGTCGTAGGTCGTAAACGTGGCGGTCCGTAGGTCGTAATCGTGGCTGACTGTAGGTCGTAGGTTGTAATCGTGGCGGCCTGTAGGTCGTAAACATGGCGGCCTGTAGGTCGTAAACGTGGCTGACTGTAGGTCGTAGGTCGTTAACTTGGCAGCCTGTAGGTCGTAAACGTGGCTGACTGTAGGTCGTAGGTCGTTAACGTGGCGGCCTGTAGGTCGTAATCGTGGCTGACTGTAGGTCGTAGGTCGTAAACGTGGCGGTCTGTAGGTCGTAATCGTGGCTGACTGTAGGTCGTAGGTCGTTAACGTGGCGGCCTGTAGGTCGTAAACGTGGCGGCCTGTAGGTCGTAAACGTGGCTGACTGTAGGTCGTAGGTCGTTAACGTGGCAGCCTGTAGGTCGTAGCTCGTAAACGTGGCGGTCTGTAGGTCGTAATCGTGGCTGACTGTAGGTCGTAGGTCGTAAACTTAGAGGCCTAAAGGTCGTAAACGTGGCTGACTGTAGGTCGTAAACATGGCGTCCTGTAGGTCGTAAACGTGGCGGCCTGTAGGTCGTAAACGTGGCTGACTGTAGGTCGTAGGTCGTTAACGTGGCAGCCTGTAGGTCGTAAACGTGGCTGACTGTAGGTCGTAAACGTGGCTGACTGTAGGTCGTAAACGTGGCTGACTGTAGGTCGTAGGTCGTAAACGTGCGGCCTGTAGGTCGTAAACGTGGCGGCCTGTAGGTCGTAAACGTGGCGGCCTGTAGGTCGTAAACGTGGCGGACTGTAGGTCGTAAACGTGGCTGACTGTAGGTCATAGGTCGTAAACGTGGCTGCCTGTAGGTCGTAATCGTGGCTGACTGTAGGTCGTAGGTCGTAAACGTGGCGGTCTGTAGGTCGTAATCGTGGCTGACTGTAGGTCGTAGGTCGTAAACGTGGCGGTCTGTAGGTCGTAATCGTGGCTGACTGTAGGTCGTAGGTTGTAATCGTGGCGGCCTGTAGGTCGTAAACGTGGCTGACTGTAGGTCGTAGGTCGTTAACGTGGCAGCCTGTAGGTCGTAAACGTGGCTGACTGTAGGTCGTTAACGTGGCGGCCTGTAGGTCGTAAACGTGGCGGCCTGTAGGTCGTAAACGTGGCTGACTGTAGGTCGTAGGCCGTAAACGTGGCTGCCTGTAGGTCGTAATCGTGGCTGACTGTAGGTCGTAGGTCGTTAACGTGGCGGCCTGTAGGTCGTAAACGTGGCTGACTGTAGGTCGTAGGTCGTAAACGTGGCGGCCTGTAGGTCGTAAACGTGGCGGCCTGTAGGTCGTAAACGTGGCTGACTGTAGGTCGTAGGCCGTAAACGTGGCTGCCTGTAGGTCGTAATCGTGGCTGACTGTAGGTCGTAGGTCGTAAACGTGGCGGTCTGTAGGTCGTAATCGTGGCTGACTGTAGGTCGTAGGTCGTAAACGTGGCGGTCTGTAGGTCGTAATCGTGGCTGACTGTAGGTCGTAGGTCGTAAACGTGGCGGTCTGTAGGTTGTAATCGTGGCTGACTGTAGGTCGTAGGTCGTAAACTTAGCGGCCTAAAGGTCGTAAACATGGCTGACTGTAGGTCGTAAACATGGCGTCCTGTAGTTCGTAAACGTGGCGGCCTGTAGGTCGTAAACGTGGCGGCCTGTAGGTCGTAAACGTGGCGGACTGTAGGTCGTAAACGTGGCTGACTGTAGGTCGTAGGTCGTAAACGTGGCGGTCTGTAGGTCGTAATCGTGGCTGACTGTAGGTCGTAGGTCGTAAACTTAGCGGCCTAAAGGTCGTAAACGTGGCTGACTGTAGGTCGTAAACATGGCGTCCTGTAGGTCGTAAACGTGGCTGACTGTAGGTCATAGGTCGTAAACGTGGCTGCCTGTAGGTCGTAATCGTGGCTGACTGTAGGTCGTAGGTCGTAAACGTGGCGGTCTGTAGGTCGTAATCGTGGCTGACTGTAGGTCGTAGGTCGTAAACGTGGCGGTCTGTAGGTCGTAATCGTGGCTGACTGTAGGTCGTAGGTTGTAATCGTGGCGGCCTGTAGGTCGTAAACGTGGCTGACTGTAGGTCGTAGGTCGTTAACGTGGCAGCCTGTAGGTCGTAAACGTGGCTGACTGTAGGTCGTTAACGTGGCGGCCTGTAGGTCGTAAACGTGGCGGCCTGTAGGTCGTAAACGTGGCTGACTGTAGGTCGTAGGCCGTAAACGTGGCTGCCTGTAGGTCGTAATCGTGGCTGACTGTAGGTCGTAGGTCGTTAACGTGGCGGCCTGTAGGTCGTAAACGTGGCTGACTGTAGGTCGTAGGTCGTAAACGTGGCGGCCTGTAGGTCGTAAACGTGGCGGCCTGTAGGTCGTAAACGTGGCTGACTGTAGGTCGTAGGCCGTAAACGTGGCTGCCTGTAGGTCGTAATCGTGGCTGACTGTAGGTCGTAGGTCGTAAACGTGGCGGTCTGTAGGTCGTAATCGTGGCTGACTGTAGGTCGTAGGTCGTAAACGTGGCGGTCTGTAGGTCGTAATCGTGGCTGACTGTAGGTCGTAGGTCGTAAACGTGGCGGTCTGTAGGTTGTAATCGTGGCTGACTGTAGGTCGTAGGTCGTAAACTTAGCGGCCTAAAGGTCGTAAACGTGGCTGACTGTAGGTCGTAAACATGGCGTCCTGTAGTTCGTAAACGTGGCGGCCTGTAGGTCGTAAACGTGGCTGACTGTAGGTCGTAGGTCGTTAACGTGGCAGCCTGTAGGTCGTAAACGTGGCTGACTGTAGGTCGTAGGTCGTTAACGTGGCGGCCTGTAGGTCGTAAACGTGGCTGACTGTAGGTCGTAGGTCGTAAACGTGGCGGCCTGTAGGTCGTAAACGTGGCGGACTGTAGGTCGTAAACGTGGCTGACTGTAGGTCGTAAACATGGCGTCCTGTAGGTCGTAAACGTGGCGGCCTGTAGGTCGTAAACGTGGCTGACTGTAGGTCGTAGGTCGTTAACGTGGCAGCCTGTAGGTCGTAAACGTGGCTGACTGTAGGTCGTAGGTCGTTAACGTGGCGGCCTGTAGGTCGTAAACGTGGCTGACTGTAGGTCGTAGGTCGTAAACGTGGCGGCCTGTAGGTCGTAATCGTGGCTGACTGTAGGTCGTAGGTCGTTAACGTGGCGGCCTGTAGGTCGTAAACGTGGCTGACTGTAGGTCGTAGGTCGTAAACGTGGCGGTCTGTAGGTCGTAATCGTGGCTGACTGTAGGTCGTAGGTCGTTAACGTGGCGGCCTGTAGGTCGTAAACGTGGCTGACTGTAGGTCGTAGGTCGTAAACGTGGCGGCCTGTAGGTCGTAAACGTGGCGGCCTGTAGGTCGTAAACGTGGCGGACTGTAGGTCGTAAACGTGGCTGACTGTAGGTCGTAGGTCGTAAACGTGGCGGTCTGTAGGTCGTAATCGTGGCTGACTGTAGGTCGTAGGTCGTAAACTTAGCGGCCTAAAGGTCGTAAACGTGGCTGACTGTAGGTCGTAAACATGGCGTCCTGTAGGTCGTAAACGTGGCGGCCTGTAGGTCGTAAACGTGGCTGACTGTAGGTCGTAGGTCGTTAACGTGGCAGCCTGTAGGTTGTAAACGTGGCTGACTGTAGGTCGTAGGTCGTTAACGTGGCGGCCTGTAGGTCGTAAACGTGGCTGACTGTAGGTCGTAGGTCGTAAACGTGGCGGCCTGTAGGTCGTAAACGTGGCGGACTGTAGGTCGTAAACGTGGCTGACTGTAGGTCGTAGGTCGTAAACGTGGCTGCCTGTAGGTCGTAATCGTGGCTGACTGTAGGTCATAGGTCGTAAACGTGGCGGTCTGTAGGTCGTAATCGTGGCTGACTGTAGGTCGTAGGTCGTAAACGTGGCGGTCCGTAGGTCGTAATCGTGGCTGACTGTAGGTCGTAGGTTGTAATCGTGGCGGCCTGTAGGTCGTAAACATGGCGGCCTGTAGGTCGTAAACGTGGCTGACTGTAGGTCGTAGGTCGTTAACTTGGCAGCCTGTAGGTCGTAAACGTGGCTGACTGTAGGTCGTAGGTCGTTAACGTGGCGGCCTGTAGGTCGTAATCGTGGCTGACTGTAGGTCGTAGGTCGTAAACGTGGCGGTCTGTAGGTCGTAATCGTGGCTGACTGTAGGTCGTAGGTCGTTAACGTGGCGGCCTGTAGGTCGTAAACGTGGCGGCCTGTAGGTCGTAAACGTGGCTGACTGTAGGTCGTAGGTCGTTAACGTGGCAGCCTGTAGGTCGTAGCTCGTAAACGTGGCGGTCTGTAGGTCGTAATCGTGGCTGACTGTAGGTCGTAGGTCGTAAACTTAGAGGCCTAAAGGTCGTAAACGTGGCTGACTGTAGGTCGTAAACATGGCGTCCTGTAGGTCGTAAACGTGGCGGCCTGTAGGTCGTAAACGTGGCTGACTGTAGGTCGTAGGTCGTTAACGTGGCAGCCTGTAGGTCGTAAACGTGGCTGACTGTAGGTCGTAAACGTGGCTGACTGTAGGTCGTAAACGTGGCTGACTGTAGGTCGTAGGTCGTAAACGTGCGGCCTGTAGGTCGTAAACGTGGCGGCCTGTAGGTCGTAAACGTGGCGGCCTGTAGGTCGTAAACGTGGCGGACTGTAGGTCGTAAACGTGGCTGACTGTAGGTCGTAGGTCGTAAACGTGGCTGCCTGTAGGTCGTAATCGTGGCTGACTGTAGGTCGTAGGTCGTAAACGTGGCGGTCTGTAGGTCGTAATCGTGGCTGACTGTAGGTCGTAGGTCGTAAACGTGGCGGTCTGTAGGTCGTAATCGTGGCTGACTGTAGGTCGTAGGTTGTAATCGTGGCGGCCTGTAGGTCGTAAACGTGGCTGACTGTAGGTCGTAGGTCGTTAACGTGGCAGCCTGTAGGTCGTAAACGTGGCTGACTGTAGGTCGTTAACGTGGCGGCCTGTAGGTCGTAAACGTGGCGGCCTGTAGGTCGTAAACGTGGCTGACTGTAGGTCGTAGGCCGTAAACGTGGCTGCCTGTAGGTCGTAATCGTGGCTGACTGTAGGTCGTAGGTCGTTAACGTGGCGGTCTGTAGGTTGTAATCGTGGCTGACTGTAGGTCGTAGGTCGTAAACTTAGCGGCCTAAAGGTCGTAAACGTGGCTGACTGTAGGTCGTAAACATGGCGTCCTGTAGTTCGTAAACGTGGCGGCCTGTAGGTCGTAAACGTGGCTGACTGTAGGTCGTAGGTCGTTAACGTGGCAGCCTGTAGGTCGTAAACGTGGCTGACTGTAGGTCGTAGGTCGTTAACGTGGCGGCCTGTAGGTCGTAAACGTGGCTGACTGTAGGTCGTAGGTCGTAAACGTGGCGGTCTGTAGGTCGTAATCGTGGCTGACTGTAGGTCGTAGGTTGTTAACGTGGCGGCCTGTAGGTCGTAAACGTGGCTGACTGTAGGTCGTAGGTCGTAAACGTGGCGGCCTGTAGGTCGTAAACGTGGCGGCCTGTAGGTCGTAAACGTGGCGGACTGTAGGTCGTAAACGTGGCTGACTGTAGGTCGTAGGTCGTAAACGTGGCGGTCTGTAGGTCGTAATCGTGGCTGACTGTAGGTCGTAGGTCGTAAACGTGGCGGTCTGTAGGTCGTAATCGTGGCTGACTGTAGGTCGTAGGTCGTAAACGTGGCGGTCTGTAGGTCGTAATCGTGGCTGACTGTAGGTCGTAGGTCGTAAACGTGGCGGCCTCTAGGTCGTAAACGTGGCGGTCCGTAGGTCGTAATCGTGGCTGACTGTAGGTCGTAGGTCGTAAACGTGGCGGCCTGTAGGTCGTAAACGTGGCGGCCTGTAGGTCGTAAACGTGGCGGACTGTAGGTCGTAAACGTGGCTGACTGTAGGTCGTAGGTCGTTAACGTGGCGGCCTGTAGGTCGTAAACGTGGCGGCCTGTAGGTCGTTAACGTGGCGGCCTGTAGGTCGTAAACGTGGCGGCCTGTAGGTCGTAAACGTGGCTGACTGTAGGTCGTAGGCCGTAAACGTGGCTGCCTGTAGGTCGTAATCGTGGCTGACTGTAGGTCGTAGGTCGTAAACGTGGCGGTCTGTAGGTCGTAATCGTGGCTGACTGTAGGTCGTAGGTCGTAAACGTGGCGGTCTGTAGGTCGTAATCGTGGCTGACTGTAGGTCGTAGGTCGTAAACGTGGCGGTCTGTAGGTTGTAATCGTGGCTGACTGTAGGTCGTAGGTCGTAAACTTAGCGGCCTAAAGGTCGTAAACGTGGCTGACTGTAGGTCGTAAACATGGCGTCCTGTAGTTCGTAAACGTGGCGGCCTGTAGGTCGTAAACGTGGCTGACTGTAGGTCGTAGGTCGTTAACGTGGCAGCCTGTAGGTCGTAAACGTGGCTGACTGTAGGTCGTAGGTCGTTAACGTGGCGGCCTGTAGGTCGTAAACGTGGCTGACTGTAGGTCGTAGGTCGTAAACGTGGCGGTCTGTAGGTCGTAATCGTGGCTGACTGTAGGTCGTAGGTTGTTAACGTGGCGGCCTGTAGGTCGTAAACGTGGCTGACTGTAGGTCGTAGGTCGTAAACGTGGCGGCCTGTAGGTCGTAAACGTGGCGGCCTGTAGGTCGTAAACGTGGCGGACTGTAGGTCGTAAACGTGGCTGACTGTAGGTCGTAGGTCGTAAACGTGGCGGTCTGTAGGTCGTAATCGTGGCTGACTGTAGGTCGTAGGTCGTAAACGTGGCGGTCTGTAGGTCGTAATCGTGGCTGACTGTAGGTCGTAGGTCGTAAACGTGGCGGTCTGTAGGTCGTAATCGTGGCTGACTGTAGGTCGTAGGTCGTAAACGTGGCGGCCTCTAGGTCGTAAACGTGGCGGTCCGTAGGTCGTAATCGTGGCTGACTGTAGGTCGTAGGTCGTAAACGTGGCGGCCTGTAGGTCGTAAACGTGGCGGCCTGTAGGTCGTAAACGTGGCGGACTGTAGGTCGTAAACGTGGCTGACTGTAGGTCGTAGGTCGTTAACGTGGCGGCCTGTAGGTCGTAAACGTGGCGGCCTGTAGGTCGTTAACGTGGCGGCCTGTAGGTCGTAAACGTGGCTGACTGTAGGTCGTAGGTCGTAAACGTGGCTGACTGTAGGTCGTAGGTCGTAAACGTGGCGGCCTGTAGGTCGTAAACGTGGCGGCCTGTAGGTCGTTAACGTGGCGGCCTGTAGGTCGTAAACGTGGCGGCCTGTAGGTCGTTAACGTGGCGGCCTGTAGGTCGTAAACGTGGCGGCCTGTAGGTCGTTAACGTGGCGGCCTGTAGGTCGTAAACGTGACACCGCTTTGTTATAACCACACCTTTACAAACACCTTTATCTGTTCGAACAAGAAATGCAACAGCAGAGCGTTTTTTTGTTTTGAGTTTGGCGTCATATTCTGTTTCACATCAGTTTTATTGCTGAAAGGGGAAAACAAACAATTTGAATAATGGTTCCAGAGTTAGCTAATAGCGACATGTACATGTGCAGTCCCTGAGCAAACAAATAACAATTAGGATAGAACAAGACATTTAAATTCAATATTGTCATAAATGAATACAAATATCACTCATTCTGGACATGTGACTCTTAATAGCTACAGTACATACTGTATCCTTTTTTTCTTCTTTGTTGTTTTTACAACATAAAGAAAACACATGAACAAACATGTCAAAACAAGCTGAATTCTCCCTCCTGTTTATTGCAGTTCTTGGTGAGTGAGTTCAACTCTATTTTAGTTCATTTTATAGAAAGAAAGAAAAAAACAAACACATCTCTGTTGTATTGGTCACTGTTTATGTCCATCACACGAGTTAATTCTGTCTCAGATGTGATGGAAATGTGGTTTTATTGTACAGGTCGTAGAGAGCTCAGGCAGGTGTGAGTTAGTATTGAGCTTTAGTGGACGTCTTCATTCCACAGAGATTCCTCTGTACATCATATATTCTGCAGATGAAGCCCTTCCCTAAACATTTCATGTTTGATTTTGTGTTCTAATGAAGCTTCTGCTGTGTTAACTTTATATTATTTCTTCGAATGACATCAGCACCTTTTCCAGATTGTAAAGATCTATTTTTCCCAGGAGTTATTTCCTCACATTAGACTGAAGACATTTCTGTCAGATCCTTTTTAATTTGATAACTATATTCTTAATACATATTCATATTTTTAATAATGTGAAGTCAAAGATCCAGTGTTCACAGAAAATAATAAAAAAATTATAATAATGATAAAATAAATAAAAGGCTGTAGTGTTGTGTTGCTGTAGTGGTTTGGAGTCATGTGACTAAACCGTAACAAACCATCGTTAAGGTTTTTATTCTGATCTGATTTTACTAAAGCTTTTAACTGTGTTTTTTTTTCTGATTCTCAATCAAACATAGAAACAAGGTTGTTTGATGGCAGTTCACACCACTTTCATCTGCATTTATTATAAACATTATTTCATATTTAAACCATATGCATATAAAAGTGTGTGTAAACATCTCAACACAACATCCACCTACTTTGGAAATACTAACATTTGTCTGTAAAATGGACACGACATGAAAAGGGTCACCCCGTGTCCAAGAGGAAAGGTATTGGGCTTGGATGGTTGCTGGTTCATTCCCGGGATGGGCCAAGGGCTGGGTGCCCCCCTGAGCACCCAATCCCCCACTGCTCCTGCGTGTGTTCACTGCTGGAGGAGTTAATAAACAGAGGGTACATTCACTAACTGGAGTGTTTTCCTTTTAATTATAATTCTTCTAATTCAAATGAATAATTCTAAGTCAATCTGAAATAACCAGGTCCATTTAAGAGAGAGAAAAAGAGAACAGATAACAAGATGGTGTCAAACAACAACTTTTTCCAGCAGTTGGAAGTCGTCCTCATTAAAATGCAGATGTTGTTCTTATGACCTGAGAGCCAGGACCCCTCCAAATCAAGAGATGCAGCTTCAGTTGAAAGGATGGTCTCAGTGCGTCTTCCTGTAGAAAACAAAGGTGGCTGCCAGTACGACTGATGCTACCATAGCTACTGTCCTCCACCGAGAAAAGCCACGGATCACTCCCTCCTAAGAAAAGCACGGAAAGAAAATTGTTGAGCAGTCGGCACATTTCAATTAGTTCAACTCATACATGTGTTTGTAATGATCAGCCTGCTGTTACAGACTGATCCACACTACACCACAGACTGATCCACACTAAACCACAGTCTGATCCACACTACACCATAGTCTGATCCACACTACACCACAGACTGATCCACACTACACCACAGTCTGATCCACACTACACCAGACTGATCCACACTACACCACAGACTGAACCACACTACACCACAGTCTGATCCACACTACACCACAGACTGATCATCACTACATCACAGTCTGATCCACACAACACCACAGTCTGATCCACACTACACCACAGTCTGATCCACACTACACCATAGTCTGATCCATCCACACTACACCACAGACTGATCCACACTACACCAGACTGATCCACACTACACCACAGACTGAACCACACTACACCAGACTGATCCACACTACACCACAGACTGAACCACACTACACCACAGTCTGATCCACACTACACCACAGACTGATCCACACTACACCACAGTTTGATCCACACTACACCACAGTCTGATCCACACTACACCATAGTCTGATCCACACTACACCATAGTCTGATCCATCCACACTACACCACAGACTGATCCACACTACACCACAGACTGATCCACACTAAACCACAGACTGATCCACACTAAACCAGACTGATCCACACTACACCACAGACTGATCCACACTACACCACAGACTGATCCACACTACACCACAGACTGATCCACACAAACCATAGTCTGATCCATCCACACTACACCACAGTCTGATCCACACTAAACCAGTCTGATCCACCCTACACCACAGACTGATCCACACTACACCACAGACTGATCCACTTAAATGTACTTTATTTTATTTGATATTAGAAATGTGTATCTATCTTTGATCCTTCTAACTCTTAAGTGTATTACCTTTCTTGTTTTACATTTCTATGAAATGTATATTCGTTATTCATATTATATTCCCTCTGCTGCTTAGAGCCGTGTACTGTGGCTCAAGCTCTTGAATGAAGTCTTTGAAACCGGACTCCTGCGAGATGTTAAAGGGTCTCATGTCTTTGTAAATAAAGCGTACCAGTTTGTCTGTGATAGTGTTCTGTGATGTGGAGACAGGTGGTTGCCAGGGTGCTGTGTTGACAGGTGTCTCCTCAAGTGAAATCTTTAATCGTAATTTTTCAGTTTGTTGATGGGAAACTTTTTGATGGTCAGGAGTCTGTTGGTGTTTTATCGCCGTCGTTTCTGACTGAACGTCAGATTGTTGTGAAAACTTTATTGTTCCCCGAGGGTCGTACGTGAGCAAAGCATTTTGTTTTTCACCCGTGGATAGGCAGAGGAAAGAGGGCGGGGCCTTAGTCGCCACATTTTAACACATGTAATAAAATAAATAAATAAAAGAATACACATTCAAACAGTAATTACAACATTCAATTATTACTGATTTGTTTAATATTCCAATCTCCAAAATTCGTTCCAACAGCCCGAGTGGGCGTGGTTAAGGTGTAAATGTGAGTTCTGTATCATCTCCTGACCAGAACACACTTTCTTCTTCTTCATGCCTGAAAAACAACACATTTCTCTGCTCTTACGTACAGGTCTTCATGCATCACTTACCCAGCCTCCCTGCTGTACTATCCAGGGGTAGAGCATGTCTTTGATCACCTGGAGAACCCAACTGATGACTATTCTGATGTTCTCTAAATGGTTGGTGGTCAGTGACTGTAAAACACAAAGACACATGTCATCAGCTACGTAAACCATCTTTCTGTGTTTCTTAATCTGTAATCTGCAGTAACCAGGTGTCCCTGACAACCTCTGCCATCAGGTAACAAGTCATCCTCAGTGTGTCTTTGGGATCAATCAAATGTTTTAGGGTAATGCTCCTGTACACTGAAGGAAAATAGAAATGCAACACTCACAAACATTTTCTATAAACACAAAATCAATATTTCGCTCTAATATTGTTCACAAATCTGTCTAAATCTGTTAGGGGATATCGGCAGGAAGTGGAACACGCTGTCTGCCATCTGCCCTGAACACTGAATGAATGAATAGTATATATAATAATAATAATTTTGTTTGGTTTAGTTGTCGCTCACTGCTCTGATGGTCAACATTGGACGTTACAGCCATGTTTTTGAGCCTAAAATGAAGTCGTACAGTGTAGAATATTTTCCATCCTCCGCATTGCTGCGATATTGAAGAAAATTCTAGATCAGATATCAGTGACCATGGACGATCTATTCAGTCTAATTCTATGCTGCGCGCTGTGAATGATGTTGTACGCAAGCAACACGTCGCGCGGAAGCACACGTTTTCAAAAAAAGGCAGAAAATTCGAGAAAACTTGGACACGTGGGACTCGACAATCGAATCTGAAAATGGCGTGTTGTTCCCGTCCCTACAGGGGAGCTGCTCTCAGTGATGGTGGTCTGCGGTTGTGAGGCCGGTTGGATGCTGGTTGGATGCACTGACAGATTGTCTGAAACGCCTTTGGTCGAGAAATGAACCTTCAGTTCACGGGTTAAAACTGACCAGCCTGTTGATAATCCACACCTGTGAGGTGGGCTGGATTATCTCAGATTTGTGAGAGAAATGGTGATTTTGTGTGTTTCCTGTTTGCATGTTGTCCTCCTGTGCTTGTGGAAGGTGTGTGTGTGTGTGTGTGTGTGTGTGTGTGTGTGTGTGTGTGTGATCTGAGTTCAGCTCATGAACAAAAGTGTTGCATTTCTATTTTTCTTCAGTGTAGATTTAAATACCAGGCAACATGTCAGACCCGGAACCAAAGCTGATCCTTGTTTTCAAATGTTTGTGGTGCTTAGTCAGCTGTTCTGTCGCAGCAGCACAGGGAGAACAAAAGAGTCCGAATGACAAATCACCTGTAAACAGTCAACGCTGAGCAGTAAATCACAGAATAGAGATGAATGGACGTTACAGTGCGGTGAAGTCTCCACAGCAGCTGACCGTAATATGCTTTCATTCATGTACAGTTGTAATGTGTGGCCTTCATCTTTGTTACCTTGTGTATGAGTCTGTAAGCCAAATGGAAGAGAGCCACGATTCTGCCCCAGTTGATTCCATCAGCAAAGATATTCCTGGCCACCTTCATGAAGATGTCCTGAGCACAGTCAGCCTGAACCTGGTTGATCAATCTGTCAGAAACAAAGACACAAATTCATATTTGCACAGTGGTCCACATTAGATGTCCCGGAAGAGTGAAGTGTGTCTGCTACAGCAGCAACAGTTCAGACAAAAGCCCACATCAACAGCTAAAACATGTCTTCACCTTAAAATCTAGTCATTTACGATACGGGGACTTTGATTTTTGTCCCCACAAGGAAGACAAGTCCCCAAAATGTGACTGTGTGAACAGGTTTAGGTCCCCACAACATTAGCAATACCTGGACACACACACGCACACACACACACACACACACACACACAGCAGACTGTGTGTTGAACAATCACTGAGCTTTTCTGTTTTGTTTTCTTCTCTCTACAGTGGCCGAGAAGTGCAAATCACAACGACATTAAGAGAAATCACGACGACATTAAGAGAAATCACGACGACATTAAGAGAAATCACAACGACATTAAGAGAAATCGCGTGTTAAATCTCTAAAGACAGGACGTGTTCTCGTGACATCTCATGTCTTTTCAAACTGACTTTAGTTTCTTTTCATTGACGGGAGTTAAAGGTAAAACATTGGATTTTGGAGATAATTAGTGCAGCTTATAAACTTGACACTTTTACACACACTCCTCTCACAACAACTAACTTTTCCATCATAATTTCATTGTTTACTGTAAAATAAGCTTTAATGTTAAAAGTGAAGACGCTGCTGCTGTATTCATACAAAAGTCATTGGGAGTTTAAAGCAGAAGAACTAAACGGTTTATTGATATTCATGCTTTATAACCATTGCCCACTTCTCTGGCTTTATCCTCGCATGAAGGTGGGGGGGGTGGAGTCACACCCTGGACAGGTGTCAGTCAAACAACCATTCACTCTCACATTTACACCTTCCAGTCAATTAAGAATGTCTGCATGCAGTTAGACTGTGGGAGGAAACCGGAGGAAACCCACAAACATGCAGACAGAAAACACAGAGAGGCCTTCGGTCACACTGGGTTTCCAACTGGTGACTTCCTGCTGCGAGGCAAAGGGGCGGGCCAATACCTGCCATGTAGCTGCGTAACCATTACTGACAAATGTAATGCAGCTGGACAGCGATGAGCAATGAAAACAGTGACTGAGCATGAAGTCAAGCTTACTGCTGTAACTCAGCGTTCCTGTTCATTTCATCTGCGATCTTCAGCAGCTGTTGCACCACTTCCTTGACGTGTGGATCCTGTAGTTCGTTGGGCTGTCCTCCCAAATCCTCAGAGTGGACCTGCCGGCCGGGTTCCTCTGTGTTGATCCGCTCAATCACATACCTGTGACAGAGAAAACAAGAGACATTTCTCCTGAACACAACAAATATTCACTCAGGAAAAGATGATGTCATAATGTTTATGGCTAAATGTCGACATGAGAAAATGAAAAAAGAAAGCTCCATATCTCTCATCTAATTCTAGGTGATCGCCTCTCAGTGTAGCAGAGAGCTGTGAAGGTTGTTAAATGGAGCATGTGTTTAATCTGGTCACCAATAACTGTTCAACCTTTTCTACTCTGCTGTAAATCCATGTGACCACTGACCCTGAAATCATCATCTGACACTTGTCTTCATCCATTTTTCCAACCATACATAACAAATTCACCGTGTTGAGCTGTGAATGTTACCATGAGCCTCTTGGTTGCTTCTTTGATTAATGCTCTCCTCACCTGGACCGTCACTTTAGGTGCACGGCCATGTTTGGTAGCTATTTTGGAATGAGGGATTTCAAAGAGCTCAGTGAGATGTTCATGTTTTTATAATCTGTTTTCCACCAAACCTACAAAGCCTTCACAGAACAGGTGTATTCTGAGATTACATTGTAATTCAATTCCTTTCTTAAGGCACTTGGTTGGACTGAATTTTACTTCTGGTTTGGATGAACCAATCATCTTAAAATACAGTATGTCCTGCTTCTGTGGTGAATGAGGCTAATCCATGCTAATCCACAAAGAGTGAAAACATGCATAAAACCGTCAAACTCAAGCAGCATTGAAACATCTGAAGCTGCACTAAGCACCTGCATCAGGTGTCAGAAGACCAACCTGTTCACTGAGCTGACAAAACAACAACAATCACCTTTATGGCTCTTTATTTTATGGTCAGACTTTTATCTGCCTCCACTGAAACACACACCAGGCCTCCAATGTTCATGAAGTAAAGGAATTCAAATATGAAAGAGTCATGCCACTACTGTGTAATTTTGATCCCTTTGTAGCATACCAGGACCACTTATTGGCAATAATTAGGTTAGAACAGTACAGAAATGTCCACATATAAAGGGATTAGAATACATATATATATATATATATATATATAAAACGTTGCTTCTAACTGCATACTGTCAAAGTTCTGTAACACAACCAGATGTAGACTCACCACAAACAACAACAACACAGCACTTAGGATGTCACAATAATAACACAAATAATTGGCTTCCACTTGTTTAGAATAATCACCAGTAAATTTGACACGATGGTGCGAGTGTGTGAGTGTGTGAGTGTGTGAGTAACATCCGTCACTGTTGAGTCTGTAAGCTACTTCACCTGAATTAAAGCAAAACTCTCATTTTAATTTGAAATCAAGTTGTCGTTGTCTTGCCAGTGGTCATGTGCATCACATGGGACCTCTCACATGTGTGACTGCAGGTACTGCAAATGTAGCCATCGCCACCTTGTGGCGCAGCTGCATTACTACAAAATACACTGGCCACCATTCACAGACTCCAATAACCCAGTCATACTAAAAGGAAAAGGTCCCTGCTGGAAAGAAAACTGGGTCGTCTATGTAGACGAAGTAGATGAAAGACAACAACTCCCAGAATGCTCGCTGCCCTCAAGGCTCCTCCTCACAGAGTGTAGCAGAGCACACATATCCATGAGAGGAATAAGTTGGCAAATACAATAGAGACTTAAATTGCTCACCTTTTTTCTGTGGTGCTAAATTGTACCGAGATGTGTTTCTGCTCACACAGTATACCATGTGATATATATAGACATATTTATATACATATATATATATATATATATATATATATATATATATATATATCAGCAGTGAAGCAACAATGTTGTCAAAGTAATTAGAGATGTTACATATAAGTAAGCTAGCAGAATAAAGTCACATTGTTTTTGATTGAGAATTCTGTCAGTGTTTTTCAAATGTTTTAATGTTATTCACGTTTGTTCAGGAAGTCACAATGTTTTCAGGTGATGGTCATTTTCAGCATATGTTCATCTAATGTTATTCAGAGCTTATATATTATTGTTATTCAGAACATCTCATATATAATATATATGTATACATATATACATATATATTATATATGTATATATGTATATATATATACATATATATATATATATATACACATATATATGTGTGTATATATATATATACACACACACACATATATACATATATAAAATTCGACATATGGGCCTTGACAATCCACTCTCAAAATGCCGATTCGTTCACAGAACTTTTCTTCTCCCCACAGAGTTGAGTCAAGGCCACTACCAACCAATGATGGAGCAGGAATCTTTACTACCAACCAATGATGGAGCATACGCAGAGTGTATGCTCCAATCAAAGTTCCAAGCAGAAAACAAACAGCCCCAGAAGTTTTAAATGAAACGACAGCAGCAGTTCATCATGTGGACGACAGGCACAGACAACAGAGAATGTATGCATTAAAAAAAAGAAAGAAAAGGTAAATGTTATGGATAATATCGCCTCATAACTGAAAAATAATGTCTATTATTAATATAGAAGTAGAGTTATATTAAAGGACATACCCGCGAAGGACCACTGCTCCCTGCTCCAGGATTGGATCATCGATGACATCTGAAACAGTTTGAAAAATTATTAACCAGTGACTGCATAAGAACAACAATAATAATAATAATAATAATAATAATAATAAGCCTTATTTACATAGCATCTATCAAAACACATTTAAGTGCTGCATGTTAAAAGACAGAGAGAAAATCAAAAGATAAAAGGTTTGAATAACTGAAAAGTGGATACAAAAATACCTGAAATGCTCTTTATTACCATAAACTGTTCTTATATGATATGATATATATCACGATATAAATCAGTCTTTGTGATTAAATCAGCGTGACTGATCTTTTTGTCACTGCTATGATGCTCAATATTGATGCTCAATGTTTTTGAGTCTAGTAAGTGGCAAAGACCAATTTAAAATTCCACTTTGAGAAAGAGCAAGATGTCTTTTTTGCCTCCTCCACATCGCAGGGTTCACAGCTGCTCGTCAGAACGCCATCACAGACAAACTTTATTTACAAAGACATGAAACCAATAAACATCTTGCAGGTTTCAAAGACTTCATCCAAGAGCTTGAGCCAAAGAACGCAGCGGCGCGACCATCAGCTACAGAGTCGCCACAGAGATGTGACAGTCACCACACATGTACAGGTGTGCTGTACAGGTGTGCTGTACAGGTGTGCTGTAGGTGTGACAGAGAAGTTCAAGGTGGAGGTGGGACTACATCAGGGTTCGGCTCTGAGTCCCTTCTTGTTTGCGGTGGTGATGGACAGACTGACAGATGAGGTTAGACAGGAATCTCCATGGACTATAATGTTTGCAGATGACATTGTGATCTGTGGTGAGAGCAGAGACCAGGTGGAGGAAAAGCTCCAGAGGTGGAGATATGCTCTAGAAAGGAGAGGAATGAAGGTTAGTCTCAGCAAGACAGAATATATGTGTGTGTGAATGAGAGGAACCCAAGTGGAACCATGAGGCTACAGGGAGTGGAGATAAAGAAGGTGGAGGATTTGAAGTATTTAGGGTCAACAGTCCAGAGCAGTGGAGATTGTGGAAAAGAGGTGAAGAAACGTGTTCAAGCTGGTTGGAATGGGTGGAGAAAAGTGTCAGGGGTAATGTGTGATAAAAGAGTATCAGCCAGAATGAAAGGAAAGATATACAAGACAGTGGTGAGACCAGCGATGCTGTATGGTCTAGAGACAGTGGCACTGAGGAAAAGACAGGAAGCAGAGCTGGAGGTAGCAGAGATGAAGATGTTGAGGTTCTCTTTGGGAGTGACGAAGATGGATAGGATCAGGAATGAGTCAATCAGAGGAACAGCACATGTTAGATGTTTTGGAGATAAGGTCAGAGAGGCCAGAATGAGATGGTTTGGTCATGTACAGAGGAGGAATAGTGAGTATATTGGTAGAAGGATGCTGGGGTTGGAACTGCCAGGCAGGAGGTCCAGAGGAAGACCAAAGAGAAGGTTTATGGATGTAGTGAAAGAGGACATGAAGTAAGTTGGTGTGAGAGAGGGGGATACAGAGAACAGGGTGAGATGGAGGAGGTTGATTCGCTGTGGCGACCCCTGAAGGGAGCAGCCCAAAGGAAAAGAAGAAGAAGAAGATAGATACAGTGTAGTATAAACCAAAGCCCCATATCAACCAGGCAGATTCTGATGCAGAAGGAAGAAGCCACATCGCCATCGACTGAAAACCTTCACACAGTTCACTCTTGTTTTGTCTCTTTTCTGAAAGTATCCTCTCCTCCTCTTCGGCATCGTTGCCATGGCGTTCTCCTTGTTCAGAAATGCAGCTCTATAAATGCAGTATATATTCTATATACGATATAGTGGCGCTCTCTGTTGGTCATAGTGGGGAAGTACACACACACACACAGAGCCACCATAAACAATACTTCACTCCCACTCTGTGAGGTGAAGTCATTACAGAAGCGCATTTCATTCATTTGAAAAAATAAATGAATGCAATGCTTTATTTTTTTTTTTTATTATCTTTTCTGAATTATCGAGACGCAAGAACCTCCCGTGGACCGATGGTGACTCCTGCCCGCACACACACATGCCCCATCAACTATCGTGTCCTGAGTCACCACGTAGCCAGACGCGTGAATGCATCATCTTTATCCTGGAAAAACATTGCTCTGATCTAACAGATCTGGAGTCCTGTGGAAGGTCCACAAACTCATGGTCAAACCATGTATGTGACTTAAAGACAGGACTATCTCCCAGTGTCTGAAAGCCAGATCAAAGTCCATCATGTTACAATTAAAAGGCAATTATGTGAACGCACGCGCTTCCGTGCGTGTGACAGTGATTATTTACATGTGTAGTGAAACCACTTCACCTACTGTGACCTGTCAAAGTGTCACATGTTATAATCTCAGTAAATTCACATGAGTCAGTGACAGAGGAAACGTGCGCGTTCACGATTCAATGACACATTCATAGACCGTCATAATAAACCATGATAAACATTCTACTCGCCTTCAACACAGGGCGGAAGTTCGCAGGTAAGTCGCTCGGTGTGTGTGTGTGTGTGTGTGTGTGTGTGTGAGACACGGCTTCACATACCTTCTCCTCCCACGGCGCCCTGGAGCTCCTGCTGTCCGTCTGTCGTCTCTTCCTCGCGGTCAGACATGGCCCCACACTGTCTGTCGGCTCGGAGCTCACGATGAATGTTCAACTAAATGTTTTCCTCCAACATTTGACGCTGAATCAGCTCGTGAGCAACAGACAGAGGTTTTCTCTCTGATACTTCAGAACAAGGAAGTAACAAGTGTCTGCCCCGCCTCCTCCCCGCCCCGCCCCGCCCCCTCTCCACGCCTGTCTGTCCCGTCTGCGATATACAGACAGACAAATACACCACCTCCTTGTTACCAGGGTCTGAGACATAAAGCGTTTCTAAACGAAATTGTATATAAATATAAAAGTATAAGTTTGTTTTGTTTGGCGAACTTTTCAGGATATAAAATCTAAAAATTAAATATTACAACTAAAAGTATCCTCCTGACTAAAATGGACGACACGATGATGAAAGTTTATTAACTGCAAAGTGTTCATTCCAAAAGAAAAGAAACAGATGATGGAAATATGACTACACTAGTGTAAGGACAACAGAATATTATATTAATAATAGTTATTTCATTTTAAATGTTCTGAGGTTTTTGATGTATTGTTGTGTATTATTGTGTATTGTTATGTATTGTTGCGTGTAGCAGTGTATCTCTGCTCCAGCTTCTCACATACAGAGAGGTGTGCTTTCTCTTTTTGGCCACAGGGTGGAGTATCTGCTAAAGGGAGTACTGCGTTTTTGATTGACAGGTAAGTGGCAGGCTTGACTCAGAACTCCATGGGAGATTTATAATATCGTTTTTTTCAGCGGGTTGTGTGGCCTCCTGTGGCTCCTGTCCTGGTACTGTGGCCTCTTATCTCCTGTGGCTCCTGTCCTGGTACTGTGGCCTCCTATCTGCTGTGGCTCCTGTGGCTCTTGTCCTGGTACTGTGGCCTCCTGTGGCTCCTGTCCTTTTACTGTGGCCTCCTATCTCCTGTGGCTCCTGTGGCTCTTGTCCTGGTACTGTGGCCTCCTGTGGCTCCTGTCCTTTTACTGTGGCCTCCTATCTCCTGTGGCTCCTGTGGCTCTTGTCCTGGTACTGTGGCCTCCTGTGGCTCCTGTCCTTGTACTGTGGCCTCCTATCTCCTGTGGCTCCTGTCCTGGTACTGTGGCCTCCTGTGGCTCCTGTCCTGGTACTGTGGCCTCCTATCTCCTGTGGCTCCTTTGGCTCTTGTCCTGGTACTGTGGCCTCCTGTGGCTCCTGTCCTTGTACTGTGGCCTCCTATCTCCTGTGGCTCCTGTCCTGGTACTGTGGCCTCCTGTGGCTCCTGTCCTGGTTCTGTGGCCTCCTATCTCCTGCGGCTCCTGTCACAGAGTCTGTGTAACTGTGATGCTGAACACTGTGCGTAAAGGTGCGCTGCACGGCGGCAGCATTTGATGTTCTTTGAAAACAGCACTCGTTTGTAGATGGAGTTTGGACATATCTGCAGCTTGTACTGTTGGAGATCAGCTCATTCAAGATGGAGTCACATGCATCTTGGATGGAGACCATATGGACCTTTGCTCAAAGATAAAGAGGGTCATAAAACTCAGTCTACAAAGATCCCTTATCTTTCACACATCAGTGGTCCCTCTGTGACATGTGAGCCCAGGTTTCCCCTCCTTCTCTCTGTTCTCTTCTCCATCTCAGCGAGGACACACACTCCTCTGCTCTCCCTGCTATTCTGGGTGCAGGAAGGACACAGACATCAGCTCTTCAGCTGAAGATGCTTCAGTACAGAGATAAACAAGCTTCAAGCAGCAAGAGAATCCTCTCTAAGGCTCATAGCAGCCTGCTATCCTCCCATCAGAGGCAGTGACACCAGAGCCTGTCTAAGGATCAACCAAGGATCCAGAGCCAGGTTAGCTCCAACTAGCTAACTTTGTAACCCTATCCTGAGCAGCAGAAACACAGTCAAGCATCTACAGTCTCTGGACCAACAGACAGCACCACAAAAGGACACTTTTGTGTCTTTTAAAGGTGACATAGAATGCTTGTATCACACATATATGTTAGTTATGGAGGTCTACTTACATATATTAACTTGTTTTCATGGTTAAAAACCTCCTAGTCGCTGCAAACGAGCCGATCAAAATATCTCCTCACTGACGCTCTTGTCCGCCGCGCTGTTTCAGACCAAAATCACACCCCCAGAATGTGGACTGTGTTGTGATTGGCCAGCCAACGAGAGCTTTCCCACTGTCCTGTGATTGGCCAGGTACCTGGAAGTGACGTAATAGATAGGCCAGCTCTCAGATACACAGCTCCCCCTCTGGCACGGTGGATGCTCTGCATCTCAGCAGCTACAACGAGTGTAGTTCTTCTTCTTCTGCGGTTGAATGTATGCAACCGGATGTGCCCGGACTAGCACCAGGAGGCGCTACGGTGGTGAGAGGAGTGGTGAGGTTTACTGATGACAACATCAACATACGGAAGCGCCGATCCGCTTCGCAGAGCCCAGGAAAACAATAAAACCCTATTTTCTCAGCAGTGGCTGAACTGTTTGTTCTGAAACTTTAGGGTTTCATAAACGAGGTAATGACGCAGATACACACACAAACGCAGCGTTAATTGGAGCTTCCGGTCTATGTCGCCTTTAAGGACTCGGTAACGTAACTGGGCCTAGCATAGCATCACACTCCTTGGCTAAGCATAGATGAAATGTTGTATTGAGCTTACTTTCCCAGCCATGGAAAAAGCAGGACCAAGTCTGCAGAGGGACATTTTGAGTGATTTACAGCTTTTGAAATTGTGATTATTGTCTAACATGGAAATCACTCCTCAAACTGCTGTAGGGAGAATTTTAGCCTCAAAGATTTACAGAAACAGTATCATCACATTTATAAAGTCCAACCCCCTCCTGGTCTAAGCTGTCAGTGACACTGAATTAAAATGTTTGTTTTTATTCGCTTTGAGAGTGGGTTTGATAGTCACTAATATTAATTATTACTTAGTTTTTGTTTAGTTTTTATTAAAGTTATTTTTTTGTAATACGAGGCATCATAATTAGTGTTGATGTCAGAGGTCGTGGACAGATTTATTTAGGGTGTGAGTTAAAACTTCACTCGTTCACCGTCATAACGTCATGGTAAAACAAACAAAGGGCAGATTTACAGTTTTACAGTCACTCACACTGTCCGAGCCAACCTTTGACCCTGAGACCTGCACTATCAAATGTAGATTTTAGAAAAACTATAACCATTTAATATTGAAATATAAAACATGCAAACACCTACATTTTAATTATTATTAATCAGTTTGACTGTTTTTCTTGATTAATAAAACAGATTTTTCAGCTTCTGTATCATCTGCATAGAAACTGACTTTTCAATTTTCATCATCATTTCCAAGTTTGAGAAACATTTTCAACAATTTCTGACGTCATAGATTCATGATCAACATCTACTAACTACGTAACTAATGTCATGTTTAACTTAGTTTAACCTTATGTCCCACATTGTAAACAACAACAAATGAAAAACATTTTATTATGAATGAAAATAGAAAAAAATAAACACATTTCATATGAAGCCAAAAGGATTTTGTATGAAATAAGTTTAAAAGACGAAAACTAAACGTATATTCTCTACAATTTCAGATTGTTTTAGTTAGTTTTAGTTAATTTTAGGTAGTTTCAGTTAGTTTTAGGTAGTTTTAAGTAGTTTTAGATTGTCTTAGGTTGTTTTAGGTTGGTTTAGTTAGTTTTAGTTAATTTTAGTTAGTTTTAGTTAGGGTTAGGTAGTTTTAGTTAGGTTTGGAGTGTTACAGGTAGTTTTAGTTAGTTTCAGTTAGTGTTAAGTAGTTTAGATTGTTATAGGTAGTTTTAGTTAGTTTCAGTTAGTGTTAAGTAGTTTTAGTTTGTTTTAGGTAGTTTTAGTTAGTTTTAGGTAGTTTTAGATTGTTTTAGTTTGGTTTAGGTTAGTTTAGGTAGTTTTAGTTAGTTTTAGATTGTTATTGGTAGTTTCAGTTAGTGTTAAGTAGTTTTAGGTTGTTTAGGTATTTAGTTAGTTTTAGGTTGTTTTAGGTAGTTTTAGTTAGTTTTAGATTGTTTTAGTTAGTTTTAGGTTGTTTTAGTTAGTTTTAGCTAGTTTTAGGTTGTTTTAGGTAGTTTTAGTTAGTTTTAGTTTATTTTAGGTAGTTCTTGTTAGTTTAAATTGGTTTTAGGTAGTTCTAGTTAGTTTTAATTGGTTTTAGGTAGTTTTAGTTACTGTTAAGTAGTTTTAGTTTGTTTTAGTTAGCGTTAAGTAGTTTTAGGTTGTTTTAGGTAGTTTTAAGTAGTTCTAGATTGTTCGAGTTAGTTTTAGTTAATTTTAGGTAGTTTCAGTTAGTTTTAGGTAGTTTTAAGTAGTTTTAGATTGTCTTAGGTTGGTTTAGTTAGTTTTAGTTAATTTTAGTTAGTTTTAGTTAGGGTTAGGTAGTTTTAGTTAGGTTTGGAGTGTTACAGGTAGTTTTAGTTAGTTTCAGTTAGTGTTAAGTAGTTTAGATTGTTATAGGTAGTTTTAGTTAGTTTCAGTTAGTGTTAAGTAGTTTTAGTTTGTTTTAGGTAGTTTTAGTTAGTTTTAGGTAGTTTTAGATTGTTTTAGTTTGGTTTAGGTTAGTTTAGGTAGTTTCAGTTAGTTTTAGATTGTTATTGGTAGTTTCAGTTAGTGTTAAGTAGTTTTAGGTTGTTTAGGTATTTAGTTAGTTTTAGGTTGTTTTAGGTAGTTTTAGTTAGTTTTAGATTGTTTTAGTTAGTTTTAGGTTGTTTTAGTTAGTTTTAGCTAGTTTTAGGTTGTTTTAGTTAGTTTTAGGTAGTTTTAGTTAGTTTTAGTTTATTTTAGGTAGTTCTTGTTAGTTTAAATTAGTTTTAGGTAGTTCTAGTTAGTTTTAATTGGTTTTAGGTAGTTTTAGTTACTGTTAAGTAGTTTTAGTTTGTTTTAGTTAGCGTTAAGTAGTTTTAGGTTGTTTTAGGTAGTTTTAAGTAGTTCTAGGTTGTTTTAGTTAGTTTTATATTGTTTTAATTAGTTGTAGGTAGTTCTAGTTAGTTTTGATTGGTTTTAGGTAGTATTAGTTACTGTTAAGTAGTTTTAGTTTGTTTTAGCTAGTTTTAGGTTGTTTAAGTTAGTTTTAGTTAGTTTTAGGTAGTTTTAGTTAGTTTTAGATTGTTTTAGTTTGTTTTAGGTAGTTCTTGTTAGTTTTAATTAGTTTTAGGTAGTTCTAGTTAGTTTTAATTAGTTTTAGGTAGTTCTAGTTAGTTTTAATTGGTTTTAGGTAGTTTTAGTTACTGTTAAGTAGTTTTAGTTTGATTTAGGTAGTTTTAGTTTGTTTTAGGTAGTTTTAATTTGTTTTAGGAAGTTTTAGTTAGCGTTAAGTAGTTTTAGGTTGTTTTAGGTAGTGTTAAGTAGTTTTAGGTTGTTTAGGTATTAAGTTAGTTTTAGGTTGTTTTAGGTAGTTTTAGTTAGTTTTAGATTGTTTTAGTTTGTTTTAGGTCGTTTTTGTTAGTTTTAATTAGTTTTAGGTAGTTCTAGTTAGTTTTAATTGGTTTTAGGTAGTTTTAGTTACTGTTAAGTAGTTTGAGTTTGTTTTAGGTAGTTTTAGTTAGTTCCAGGTAGTTTTAGTTAGTTTTATAAATGCACAATTCAGTTTCAGTGAGTTATCGATTTTCTTTTTTTCAATTTTAGTTTCCGTTATTTCCTTAGTTTTGGTGAACTATAAGAACCTTGGACGTAGCATTAGCACTAGATTTAGCACTAGCATTGTGTAGATGTATATATATATTCATATATATACATATATACATATACAGTTGTGTGCAAAAGTGTTTGCCCCCTTCCTGATTTCTTATTTTTTAGCATGTTTGTCACACTTAAATGTATCAGATTATCAAACAAATTTAAATATTAGACAAAGACAACCCAAGTTAACACAAAATGCAGTTTTTAAGTGATCATTTTATTTTTTATGGGGAAAAAACTATCCAAACCTACATGGCCCCATGTGAAAAAAGTAATTGCCCCCTTGTGAAATCATCAGGTCACTGTGGTTAGTCACATATTTTGGAAAATTTTACTTGCCACACCCAGGCCTGATTACTGCCAGACCTATTGAATCAAGAGACGACTTAAATAAAACCTGTCAGACAGTGAAGTCGGCCAAAAGATCCCAAAAAAGGAAGACATCATGCCTCGATCTAAAGCAATTCAGGAACAAATGAGAAACAAAGTAATTGACATCTATCGGTCTGGAAAAGTTTACAAAGACCTTTCTAAAGCTTTGGGACTCCAGAGAACCATGGTGAGGGCCATTATTCACAAATGGAGAAAACATGGAACAGTGGGCAACCTTCCCATGAGTGGCCAGCCGACAAGAATGACCCCAATAGCGCAGCGACGACTCATCTAAGAGGTCACAAAAGAACCCAGAACAACATCTTAAGAACTGCAGGCCTCACTTGCCTCAGTTAAGGTCAGTGTTCATGACTCCACCATAAGAAAGAGACTGGGCAAAAATGGCCTGCATGGCAGAGTTCCAAGACGAAAACCACTGTTGGGTGGTTCGTCTCAATTTTTCTCAAGGTTCGTCTCAATTTTGCCAAAAAACATCTTGATGATCCCTAAGACTTTTGGGGAAATACTCTGTGGACTGACGAGACAAAGGTTGAACTTTTTGGAAGGTGTGTCTCCCACTACATCTGGCGTAAAAGTAACACCACATTTCAGAAAAAGAACATCATACCAACAGTCAAATATGGTGGTGGTAGTGTGATGGTGTGGGGTTGTTTTGCTGCTTCAGGACCTGGAAGACTTGCTGTGATAAATGGAACCATGAATTCAGCTGTCTACCAAAAAATCCTGAAGGAGAATGTGCGGCCATCTGTTCGTGACCTCAGGCTGAAGCGAATTTGGGGTCTGCAGCAGGACAATGATCCGAAGCACACCAGCAAGTCCACCTCTGAATGGCTAAAGAAAAACAGAATGAAGACTTTGGAGTGGTTTAGTCAAAGTCCTGACCTGAATCCTATTGAGATGCCGTGGCATGACCTCAAAAAGGCAGTTCATGCCCGAAAACCCTCTAATGTGGCTGAATTACAACGATTCTGCAAAGATGAGTGGGCCAAAATTCCTCCACAGCGCTGTAAAAGACTCATTGCAAGTTATCGCAAACGCTTGATTGCAGTTGTTGCTGCAAACGGCGGCCCAACCAGATATTAGGTTTAACGGGCAAACACTTTTTCACACAGGGCCATGTAGGTTTAGAGTTTTTTTCCCTCCCTTTATAATAAAAACCTTCATTTAAAAAACGCATTGTGTTTACTTGTGATCATCATCATCATCATCATCATCCTCCGCATATCCGGGGCCGGGTCGCGGGGGCAGCAGTTTCAGCATGGGACCCCAAACTTCCCTTTCCCGAGCCACATTGACCAGCTCCGACTGAGGGATCTCGAGGCGTTCCCAGGCCAGAGTGAAGATGTAATCTCTCCACCTTGTCCTAGGCCTCCTCCCAGCTGGACGTGCCTGATACACCTCCCTTGGGAGGCGTCCAGGAGGCATCCTCACCAGATGCCCAAACCACCTCAACTGGCTCCTTTCTGGGTTACTTGTGATGTCTTTGACTAATATTTAAATTTGTTTGATGATCTGAAACATTTACGTGTGACAAACATGCTAAAAAATAAGAAATCAGGAAGGGGGCAAACACTTTTGCACACAGCTGTATATGTATATGTATATACTGTATATACATAGATAAAAATGTATGTATATATGTATCTATGTATACACATATATGTATATACATACATATATGTATATACATATACTGTATGTATGTATATACTGTACATATATGTATATACATATATGTATGTATGTATGTTTATACTGTACATATATGTATTTACATATATGTATATATACATACATTGTTGTCCATGTGAAGACTTCTTTGTACATAGATTGTAATGCAGATTAGACAGTAACAAAAAAAGCTTTGACCTGTGAACAAACTGACCCTGAGACAATAAAACCGTGTGAACTGTCAGCACAGTCAGTGTTATCAGCACATTACTGCTGTAGATAATGACTCTCTGTGTGTGTGTGTGGGGGGGGGGGGGGTTAAAGCTGACACTCACTTCCTCTTGATATCACACAGACTGAGTAAAGGGTGAAGACGCACTTTCTTTTGTTCAGTCTCTTCTTTCCTCAGATTGTGATGGAGAACCGTTTGGATAAAAAATGCCAAGTCAGCAAGTTATGCATCGTTTTTGGGGTCTTAGCCCTGGTCGCCGTGGCAACCATTGTCACGCTGTGGACTGTTGCCCTGACAGGAGGAGATGCCGACGGTGGCGATGATGTCACAGCTCCTTGGGACAGGTAACCGACAACGCTGAAACCAGCAAACATAAACTGAAAAAAAGTTTCTTAATCTCAGATTATCTGCAAAAGTGTTTCTCTACGACTTCAGGTAAAGACGTTAAAAGTCACGTGACAGAAGAAATCACAGTAATCAATATTCAGTTATTTTCCCGTGTTCACAGGAGGGAAGTAAAGTGCACTCAGTTTATTACAACTCATCTTTTATATCTTCATTATTTTATTGTTTTATCGTTGTTTTCTGTCTTTGTTGTGTCTGTGTTGTTGATTGATTTTTGATCAGCTTTATTGTTTTACATCTACTGCATTGTATAATGTTATAATGATAGTTCAGGTTTTCTTTAAAACAAACCTCATAGAGAAAATCAGTGATTTTAACTTCACACACACAGGAGTTGCTGATCCACTGCTGCCTCCATCACGTTCTAATGTCTTATTTTGTCACTTCAGTGTTTGAAATCCCACGTTCAGATTGACCTCAGTGACACAAAGTGACCACACGAGGCAGCAGAGGACCAGCAGAGGAAATTTTCCCAAATTTCGTTGTCCACAAAATAACGACAATAAAGGCTGTTCTATTCTATTCTATAGCAGCTCCTGTGTTAAAGCTAAATCACTGATTTTCTCTATGAGGTTTGGTGTGAGAGAGTTTACAGACGCCTGTCTCACAGTGAGATAAAGACGCTACGATGTCCTCATGTCCTCATGTCTTCATGTCTTATTGACTGTTGTTTATCCCGTTCAGGTTCCGTCTCTCATCTGCGCTGGTCCCGGATCATTACAGCGTCACCTTGTGGCCTTGTCTGAGCCACGACACCAACACTGGTCTCTACGTGTTTACAGGTGATCGTTGATCTGAATTTAAACTTTACGGTAAAATGTTTGTTTTTATTCAACCAAAGAATCATCATGTAAGGACATCAAACTAAAAGAAGTAGAAATACACACACGCTGTGTGGTTTTTCAGAAATTTCAAATTAAAAGTCCAACAATGGCATTTTATATGGACAACATTCTCAACTTTCATTTGTTTGAAAATGATTAAAGAATGTTTGTGTTTGTTTGTTTGTGTGTGTGTTTGTTTGTGTGTTTGTGTGCAGGACGATCCACTGTGGAGTTTGAGTGTGTGACAGAAACAGACGTGATCCTGATTCACTCCAACAAACTCAACTACACACACACTCCCACAGTCACAGCTGCAGGTACGCACACACTCACTCACTCACACACACACACACAGCTGCAGTTACACACACACACACACACGCACGCACGCACGCACGCACGCACGCACACACACACACACACACACACACACATTTTGAATATGTGTATGTTTTTCAGATTATCGGTTTGTTTGTCAGATTATTGGTTTGTGTGTCAGATTATTGGTTTGTTTGTCAGATTATTGGTTTGTGTGTGTCATATTATTGATTTGTTTGTCATATTATTGGTTTCTGTGTCAGATTATTGGTTTGTTTGTCAGATTATTGATTTGTTTGTCAGATTATTGGTTTTTGTGTCAGATTATTGATTTGTGTGTGTGTCATATTATTTATTTGTGTGTCAGATTATTGGTTTGTGTGTGTGTCACATTATTGATTTGTGTGTCAGATTATTGATTTGTGTGTCAGATTATTGGTTTCTGTGTGTTTCAGATTATTGATTTGTGTGTGTCAGATTATTGATTTGTGTGTGTCAGATTATTGGTTTCTGTGTGTGTCAGATTATTGATTTGTGTGTCAGATTATTGGTTTGTGTGTGTGTCATATTATTGATTTGTGTGTCAGATTATTGGTTTGTGTGTGTCAGATTATTGATTTGTGTGTCAGATTATTGATTTGTGTGTCAGATTATTGGTTTCTGTGTGTGTCAGATTATTGGTTTCTGTGTGTGTCAGATTATTGATTTGTGTGTCAGATTATTGGTTTGTGTGTGTCAGATTATTGGTTTGTGTGTGTCAGATTATTGGTTTGTGTGTGTGTCAGATTATTGATTTGTGTGTCAGATTATTGGTTTGTGTGTGTCAGATTATTGATTTGTGTCAGATTATTGACTTGTGTGTCAGATTATTGGTTTCTGTGTGTGTCAGATTATTGATTTGTGTGTCAGATTATTGGTTTGTGTGTGTCAGATTTTTAATTTGTTTGTCAAACACAAGGACATTTCAGATGGAAAGGGTAGGGACAACACTTCTGGCTTCTGATTGGATAGAACCCGACAGTGTGACGTCATTTCCTGTTTCTAGTCAGCTGTGTCACAAGTTTTAAACTGCGTTTAAAAGAACTGAGCACGAGATGGCGTCAGTCGAGGAATATTCAAAAGAGGACAAAAATATCATGTCATTCTTGATCTGCTCTCAGTCCAGACGTTCACATGTCCCTGAACCCTGAAAGCATGGCTAAAGGAGTTAGGTCTGAGGAATTAAGAAGGGCCATAAAATCAGAGCTGCGTGGACCTGACTGACATTAAAGCAAACACATGGACTCCACGTCATGAGGATGCTCCGTCACATTCACCCATATCCATTATGTGTGGCACGTATGTGTGGGTATGAAAGCATTGTGGCTTTCAATTGTGGGCCATCAAACAACCAGAAGTGATTAAAAACAACTTCAGCTCAGATTAACTGTTCATGAAGGTAATGAAACCATAATGATATTATATTAATTATTAAAAAGATGAGAAAATCTAAAGGCTCCATCCAAACTGAACTCAATTAAAACCAATACAAAAGTATGTTGTGTGTTAGTATGTCGATTTTAGACGACTAAACTATGACTTTTTTGTCACTTAACTCTACCTTGCCCCAAGGAAGTTCACCAGAGATGGGACTCCAACCCAAAATCTCTGGCTTAGGAGGGCAGTGCCTTATCCATTGGGCCACTTAGTAAACTTAGACTTTTTTTGTCACATTATGGCTTTTGTGTGACTTTTTGGACGACGTGCTAAACTATGACTTTTGTGTGACTTTTTGGACGACATACTAAACTATGACTTTTGTGTTACTTTTTGGACGACGTACTAAACTGTGACTTTTGTATGACTTTTTGGACGACGTACTAAACTGTGACTTTTGTGTGACTTTTTGGACGACGTAGTAAACTGTGACTTTTGTGTGACTTTTTGGACGACGTAGTAAACTGTGACTTTTTGGACGACATACTAAACTATGACTTTTGTGTGACTATTTGGACGACATACTAAACTGTGACTTTTGTGTGACTTTTTGGACGACGTACTAAACTATGACTTTTGTGTGACTTTTTGGACAACGTACTAAACTGTGACTTTTTGGACGACATACTAAACTATGACCTTTTGGTGACTTTTTGGATGACATAATAAACTTTATTGTAAGATTAGAACAAGAAAAAGTTTGTATGAGACTCAGTCAAAATAGCTTCTGCTGTAACGGTAAGACTTCTATACCTGAGGTTGTGAGATCAAATCCTATGAGGAGGTGAAGTTGTGGACGATGACTTTTTCTGAAATGTGTTTTGACCTTCATGGCCACCGTACTGTGTTCTTTTCTCGACAGACAGGAAAATAAATCCCACCATTAAACACCTCGTTTTTGACATTAGAGACTAAATTCTTCTAAAATGTTGGTTGGACGTGAATAAAGTCCCTCATTGTCCACATGTCCAGGTGGTGGCACTGTCCCTGGGATTAAGTCATGGTGGTTGCAGCCTCAGACTCAGTATCTGGTTGTGGAACTGGACCATAAACTCAGTGAAGGTCAGACGTATCAGCTGTATACGGAGTTCACCGGTGAACTGGCCGACGACCTGGCCGGTTTTTACAGGAGTGAATATGAAGAAGGCGGAGTCAGGAAGTAAGTCCTCGTTATTTTGATTGGCTGAGCTCATTTAAAACTCTCACTGAAAATGAATGGCCCGCAGGATTGTCGCCACCTCTCAGATGCATCCGACTCACGCCAGGAAAACCTTCCCGTGTTTCGACGAGCCGGCAATGAAAGCTGTTTTCTACATCACTGTGATTCATCCACCAGGAACCGTGGCGCTGTCCAACGGCAGAGAAACAGGTCGTGTATAAAGTACTTTAAAGTGATACTTGAGTAAAAGTACAAGTATGTGACCAGAAAATGTCCCTTTTTTTATAGTATTACTAAAGTAAAAGTCTTAAAGTGTATGACGTTTACTGTAGTTAAGTATCAAAAATCATTTTCCGAAATAAAATCTACTAAAGTTTTAGAAGTGAAGAGTTAGGGTTGAGCCATGGTAGCTCAGTGGTAGGGCCAGTTGACTTTTAACTGGAGGGTTGTGGGTTCAATTCCTGGGTCTACTTGTGTCCTTGAGCAAAGACACTTAAGCAATTCAAGAAGACTAGAAAAGCTCTCCAGAAATACAGACCATATTAGCAGCTCTTCTTCTTCTGGTTTTATTTGGTAGTAACGAGTATGTAGTGGAGTAAAAGTTTATAATATATATAATAATATCGAGTATTTGTACTTTGTTACATTACATCAGTGTGGAGGTAACACAGAGAAAAAACATCTGTGAGTAATTGATATGATTGAAAACAGATACTTTTCATCAGACTGTTTCTGGATTTTGGATTTTCAGACATTTCTGCGCAGTTAAACGTAAACATTTCCAATCTGCCTGCTTTGTTTTTTCTTTTTCGCAGAAATTGCGAACATTACGATCGACAGAGAAGCCGTGACTCAGACAAAGTTTGAACCGACCAAGAAAATGTCCACGTACCTTCTGGCCATCGTCGTCTGCGACTTCGCCAGCGTTAGCGACGCACACGGAGACGTGTTGGTAAACATCCACACGTCAAACTGACCGCTGTGGTTCTGCGCAAACATGACTCACATCAAAGTTCACTGTTGTTTGGTCAGATTCGGATCTGGGCTCGCAGGACGGCCATCGAGCAGGGTCAGGGAAACTACGCCCTCAATGTGACTGGACCGGTACTGCACTTCTTCCAGTCCTACTATAACTTCTCATATCCACTCAATAAATCAGGTGGGTGTGGTTTAAGTTGAGTAACTTTTATTAGTTTTATGAGATTACAACGACTCTCACGCAGGTGAGTTCAGGTACCGTCTGCAGTGTGGAGCACAGAGGGAGGCGGGGTTTACCTGACAAAGACCAGTGTGGAGCAAAGAGGAGTTTACTAAAGTAAAACTAAAACTATTATAACCTTGGTCAGCACCTGACTTCAGTTTGTCCAGTTTTGAGGGGATGGGTGTGTTCACAGATTTTCACTTTCACTGTGGTCGACAGATCAAATCGCTCTCCCTGATTTCTACTTTGGTGCGATGGAGAACTGGGGTTTGGTGACGTACAGAGAAAGCAAACTTCTCTACGACCCTTTGACCTCGTCGTCCAGGAACAAAGAGTCCACTGCCACCATCATCGCTCATGAACTTGCTCACATGGTAACCTGACACCACACAGGTTCTCTTCTTCTCACACTCTACCTGTCACTGATGACGTGTCATGTGCGACGCAGTGGTTTGGAAACCTGGTGACTCTGCGCTGGTGGAACGAGGTGTGGCTGAATGAGGGCTTCGCCACATACGTGTCGTACCTGGGGGCGGATCACGCCGAGCCTGCGTGGAACGTGGTGAAGACAGGACTCTACCAAACTTCACATGACAACAAATGCTTCATGTCACTCATACATTTCTGTGTCCTCCAGAAAGACCTGATGGTTCTGGACGACGTCCACAGAGTGTTCGCGGTCGATGCCTTGACCTCGTCTCACCCCCTGTCGTCTGAAGAAGACGACATCGTCCTCCCAGAGCAGATCAGTGAACAGTTTGATGTTGTCTCGTACAGCAAAGTATGCACACTCCGCTAACATTTTGCTCATTAATATTATATTTATTCACTTTAAAGTTGAACTTTGTTTTTCCTCAGCAGCAGGGGGCGCTCATGTGTCGTCACACTGACTTTATGCTTGTGTCTCTTCATCAGGGAGCAGCTGTGTTGAGGATGTTGTCTGATTTTCTCTCAGAGACAGTTTTTGTCCAGGGACTCAGTGTACGTTTGGTTACCAACATCATCAGCATCGTCATGTTTTTGTTTTTTAATAATCATCTTTGTCCTTTCCATGTGTCTGCAGACGTACCTCAGTCACTTTGCCTACAGTAACACAGTCGGGAATGATTTATGGCGTCATCTGCAAACAGTGAGATGGAGGATTTATTTCATTATGTTTTCAAAAAATCTCATCATTATGGTCACTCACAATTTTTACATCTACACCAAGAAACAGCTTCAGCTCAAAGACATGAAAGACATGGCACATGACACATGAAAGACAGGAAAGACATGAAACATAGAAGACATGAAACATGAAAGACATGAAACATGAAAGACATGAAACAAGAAAGACACGAAACATGAAAGACATAAAACATGAAAGACATGAAACATGAAACACATGAAAGACATGAAACCTGAAAGACATGAAACAAGAAAGACATGAAAGACAAGAAACACATGAAACACATGAAAAAAGTGAAAGACACAAAACACATGAAACATGAGAGACACGAAACACATGAAACATGAAAGACATGAAAAAAGTGAAAGACACGAAACACATGAAACATGAAAGACATGAAAAAAGTGAAAGACACGAAACACATGAAACATGAAACACATGAAACACATGAAACACATGAAACATGAAACACATGAAACATGAAACACATGAAATGCATGAAACATAAAACACATGAAACACAGGAGCCACAGAATATTCTGCATAAACTCACTCACTCAGTTAGTCAGTCAGTCATTCACTCAGACACTCATTCACTTACTCAGACACACACTCACTCATTCACTTACTCATTCACTCACGCGCTCACTCACTTACTCACTCACTCACTCAGACACTCACTCACTAATTTAATCACTTACTCACTCACTCACTCTATCAACAGGCGGCGAAAGCCAACAACGTTTCACTCCCTCATCCGGTTGATGACATCATGAACCGTTGGGTGCTCCAGATGGGTTTTCCTGTGGTTACCATAGATACCAGCACAGGAAATGTCTCTCAGACGTACTTCCTGCTGGATCCAGAGCCAAACATCACAGTGTCATCACCGTACAAGTACACAACACCACACAACAAAACATGACATGACAAAACCACACAGGGGAGGGAGGGAGGGAGGGAGTGAGTGTGAGAGAGTGAATGTGAGAGAGTGAGTGTGAGAGACTGAATGTGAGAGAGTGAGTGTGAGGGAGTGAGTATGAGAGAGTGAATGTGAGAGAGTGTGAGGGAGTGAGTGTGAGAGGGTGAGTGTGAGTGCACCACAGGAATTCCCGCAGCAGTCCAGGTCTATAGCAGTGTAACTAAGAAGGTCCAGGTTCAACCTTCACAAACGTTCACGTCCTTCCTCCAGGTACGAGTGGCTGATTCCAGTTCGCTGGATGACGTCTGACGAGGTCCAGAGCGACATCTGGTGGCTGTTGGAGAAACATGGTAAAAACAAAGAAACCTCTGCTGTAATTCAATCCAGTCAACATGAGCTTAAATGTCGGATTCAGCTTTAATCCTGAAGCTCACAATCTTATGGAACTTTTCCAGGACACAGTTCCAGCACAACTCGCTTTCCTCTTCCCCATCAGTGACAGAACCTGGTACCTGCTGGTTTTTATAGTTCCTGCACTGACCAGGTTCAGCTGAGCCGATACAAACATGTGACGTCAACACACTGCAGGTCACTGATTGGTCAGAGAGTGTTGTCTGAAGAGTCAACAATGTGATGATTCACTTTCACCCAAAACAACTGCTTTACAAGCCACTAGTTTGCGTTTGTGTCGTGGAGAAAACCATGCTGTGATGACTCCGCCCATGTTGAGGAGGAGCTATGACGTCATGGAAAACAATGTGACTGCAACTGAACTGAGTCGAGTCAGAACTATGTGATAGAAGAGTCATTAGTTCTTCAGGTGTATGTTTTACTTCCTGTTTGTTTGCTGTTCACTCACTCACTCACTCACTTGTTTCAGCTATGAACCTGCAGATGAGGAGCAGTGGGTCGTGGGTTCTGGCCAACGTCAATGTGACTGGATTTTATCGGGTGAACTATGACCTCGGTAACTGGGAGAGACTCATCGTTCAGCTTCAGTCTGATCATCAGGTAAATAAATAAAAACTGGACACAGTGTCTTTAGAACATGAAACTCAGCTTTAAACTTGTTGTTCTCAGGTTGTTCCGGTTCTAAACAGAGCTCAGCTCGTGGATGATGCTTTCAACCTGGCCAGGTGTGTATACAATTATATACTGTATATATATATATATATATATAAGATTTCATTTAGAACAGACATAAACTTGACGTCCTCTGTGTTGGACTGTTTGCAGAGCTCAGCTGGTGTCCACCACCCTCGCTCTGAGGACGACCTCCTACCTGCAGGGGGAGACAGAGTACATACCCTGGCAGTCTGCACTAAATAATCTGCACTATTACGACCTCATGTTGGATCGAACTGAAGTCTATCAACCCATGCAGGTAAGACAGGTGAACAAGGAGGACAGGTGAATGATGAGGACCAGTAAACAAGGAGGACAGGTGAACGAGGAGGACAGGTGAATGATGAGGACAAGGGAATGAATGATGAGGACAGGTGAACGATGATGACAGGTGAATGAATGATGAGGACAGGTGAACGAGGAGAACAGGTGAACGATGAGGACAGGTGAACAAGGAGAACGGGTGAATGAATGATGAGGACAAGGGAATGAATGATGAGGACAGGTGAACGATGATGACAGGTGAATGAATGATGAGGACAGGTGAACGAGGAGAACAGGTGAACGAGGAGGACAGGTGAATGATGACGACAGGTGAACGAGGAGAACAGGTGAACGATGAGGACAGGTGAACAAGGAGAACGGGTGAATGAATGATGAGGACAGGTGAATGATGAGGACAAGGGAATGAATGATGAGGACAGGTGAACGATGATGACAGGTGAACGATGATGACAGGTGAATGAATGATGAGGACAGGTGAACGAGGAGAACAGGTGAATGAGGAGGACAGGTGAATGGTGACGACAGGTGAACGAGGAGAACAGGTGAACGATGAGGACAGGTGAACAAGGAGAACGGGTGAATGAATGATGAGGACAGGTGAACGAGGAGAACAAGGGAATGAATGATGAGGACAGGTGAACGAGGAGAACAGGTGAGTAAATGATGAGAACAGGTGAACGATGAGGACAGGTGAACAAGGAGGACAGGTGAATGATGAGGACAGGTGACCGATGAGGACAGGTGAACAAGGAGAACAGGGATGAATGAATGATGAGGACAGGTGAACGAGGAGAACAGGTGAATGAATGATGAGGACAGGTGAGTAAGTGAAAAAACATCATTGAAACTTTTCTCTCCTATTTCCACGTTACGATCACAGATTGAGACGTTTGTGTTTTATTTCCTCGTTACGATCACAGATTGAGACGTTTGTGTTTTATTTCCACGTTACCATCACAGATTGAGACGTTTGTTTTTTATTTCCACGTTCACAGATTGAGACGTTTGGGTTTTATTTCCACGTTACGATCACAGATTGAGACGTTTGGGTTTTATTTCCACGTTCACAGATTGAGACGTTTGTGTTTTATTTCCACGTTCACAGATTGAGACGTTTGTGTTTTATTTCCACGTTACGATCACAGATTGAGACGTTTGTGTTTTATTTTCTCGTTACGATAACAGATTGAGACGTTTGATGGCGTCTGTCTCTGATTCTCAGGAATACATGAAGACGCTGGTGACTCCACTTTTCTTCTACTTCAAGAAGGAAACATGGAACTGGACTGTTGTTCCAGACAGACTCACTGACCAGTGCGTACACTTCAGCCCACGCTGCCCACAGCACGTGAATGGCTTTTTATAAAATGCACACATGAATGTGTGAGTGAATGTGTGAATGTCAAAACTGCAGCATAAAGCTTTAAGACAAGAAAAACTGTTCACACCATTTATCCTTAGTTTGTATCTATATGTTGAGCTTGTGATTGGCTGGTGACCTGTCCGAGAGAACACTGACTCCACCCACTGTCAGCGGGGATTGGCTCCAGCTGGTGGATGGAGGGATTTCTGTGAAAATGTCAGAAAGCATCATGATCTTAAATACTAAACAAATCACATTGACTTTACAGTTTTACTGTGTATGGAAACGCTGTTACTGCCACCATGTGGCCAGTTGTATTCAGGTGGAAAGTTTCTGACGCTCATAAAATGGTGGCGCCCCCCTGTGTCTTCATTCCTTGACATTAAGTTAAAAACAGGAAGCTGGTGTCGCTGCCTACCGTCGTGTTTTCACATCAAAAACTTCAAGAGTTTTCAAGTTTCACATGAAGAAAGTACGAGTGACTCTTTTCCATCACACAGTTCTGACTCACTCAGTTCAGTTTCAGTTCCCTCCGCGACACAAACACAAACGAGTGACTTAATTCGTTTAGATGAGTTGACAGAATGGTTCAGTCCTTCATAATATTAATGATTCTTAAAACAGGCAAACAGGTTTTAGTGTGGATTTCATCCATACGGAGTAGGAAGGCTAAATAAAGTCGCAATTTTACAAGAATAAAGTCATAATATTATGAGATTCTTTTTTTTTTTATCAATATCTACTGAAGTGAAAAACCAGTGACGGTGTTGACGATGGTGCCGTCTCTAAATCCTCCAGACTCCGCTGTGAAAACACCTGTGATCAATGTTTTCTCCATGTTTCAGTCTTTTTAACGCTGAGCTACAGTTGGACATTGTTGACTCTTCAGTGACGACACTCTCTGACCAATCAGTGACCTGCAGTGTGTTGACGTCACATGTTAGTATCGGCTCAGCTGACCTCGTCAGAGCAGGTACCAGGTTCTGTCACTGATGGAGAACAGGAAACACGAGTTGTGCTGGAACTGTGTCGTGGAAAAGCTGAATTCTACATTTAAACACATGTTGACAGTTTGGTTTGTCAGCTGATGCAGTGAAGCAGCGTCCGCTGCAGGACGTTCTCGAGCTTCTTATCGTGTTCGGATGTATTTGCAGGTACAACCAGGTGAACGCCATCAACCTGGCGTGCAGGACCGGAGTCACAGAATGTCAGAACCTGACCACCACGTGGTTCAAACAGTGGATGGAAAGTCCTCTAAACAATCCGTGAGTTTATTTATCTGATGATTTCTACATCATGGATCTGACCGATGGTGGGTGGGGCCTGGACTTTACAGTTTACATGATGTCAGGTCTGTACATAGACAACATCATGGAGAGCAGAGAAACACAACAACACACTCAATGAACAAACACTAGGGGGCAGTGGAGAGGGAAAAAGCTCCCTTTGAATAGTAGAAGAAATCTCTGACAGAACCAGAACCCGAACCAGACTCACAGATGTGCAGCATCTGCCTCGACCGGTTGGGGGGAAAGGGAAAAATGTGGAAAAAAAAGACCAGGAGCAGATACACAACAACTATATCAACGTATAAGTTTATACAACTATGATGTCATTGTTTATGTTAGTGATGACATGTTTATACAACTATGATGTCATTGTTTATGTTAGTGATGACATGTTTATACAACTATGATGTCATTTATATTGATATCACTTTAATTAAAACATCATCATCATCATCATCATCATAATAGCCTCGAAACTGGATGGCTATTAGAGTGAATAGTGTGAGGGAGTGAGTGTGAGAGAGTGAATGTGAGAGAATGAGTGTGAGAGAGTGAGTGAGTGTGAGGGAGTGAGTGTGAGAGAGTGAGTGTGAGAGAGTGACTGTGAGAGTGAGTGAGTGTGAGGGAGTGAGTGTGAGGGAGTGAGTGAGTGTGAGGGAGTGAGTGAGTGAGTGTGAGAGAGTGAGTGAGTGTAAAAGGGAGTGTGAAGGAGTGAGTGTGAGAGAGTGAATGTGAGCGAGTGATTGTGAGAGAGTGAGTGAGTGTGAGGGAGTGAGTGTGAGGGAGTGAGTGTGAGAGAGTGAATGTGAGAGAGTGAGTGTGAGGGAGTGAGTGTGAGAGAGTCAATGTGTGAGAGAATGAGTGTGAGAGAGTGAGTGAGTGTGAGGGAGTGAGTGTGAGAGAGTGAGTGTGAGAGAGTGAGTGTGAGGGAGTGAGTGTGAGAGAGTGAGTGTGAGGGAGTGAGTGAGTGAATGTGAGTGAGTGAGTGAGTGAGTGTGAGGGAGTGAGTGTAAAAGGGAGTGTGAGGGAGTGAGTGTGAGAGAGTGAATGTGAGCGAGTGAGTGTGAGAGAGTGAGTGAGTGTGAGGGAGTGAGTGTAAGAGTGAGTGTGAGGGAGTGAGTGTGAGAGAGTGAATGTGAGAGAGTGAGTGTGAGGGAGTGAGTGTGAGAGAGTGAATGTGAGGGAGTGAGTGTGAGAGAGTGAGTGTGAGGGAGTGAGTATGAGAGAGTGAATGTGAGGGAGTGAGTGTGAGAGAGTGAGTGTGAGGGAGTGAGTATGAGAGAGTGAATGTGATAGAGTGAATGTGAGAGAGTGAATGTGAGAGAGTGAAAGAATGAGTGTGAGTGTGACAGTGTGACGTCAGCTTCTCAGGACTGTGATTCCTAAACAGTTGAATAACGGTCAGCTGTGGAAAGTGAACGTTCTCACTAAATAAATACAGTTTTAAATCTGAATTCAGGAGAAATTTACAACTCAACAAAAACTAATGAAGAATCCCAAACTATTCAAACTGGTGTCTGGTATTACTTGGTGACCTTTGTCAGAGCTTGAGCTAAAATCATCACCGTGACTTGATTAGCTCACAGCTGTGTTGACTTGTAAATGAATCTCTGTAACAGCACTGTCACAGAAACACAAACAGATACTGACGAGTGTTGACCTCCTCAGAATCGACGCTAACCTGCGCTCAGCGGTTTACTGCAGCGCCGTGGCGGCCGGTGGCGAGGTGGAGTGGGAGTTCGGCTGGTCGCAGTTCAAAAATGCCACGGTGGCGAGCGAGGCCAGCAAACTCATGTCTGCTCTCGCCTGCACCGACAACAAACAGCTGCTGCAAAGGTTCGTACCTCAGAACCTAAAACCAAAGACTTATTTGGGGCGTGGTTCTAAACGGGCACAGGTTTGAGTTCTTTCAGCCAGTAAATGTCAAAGATTCTAATTTCTTTTGTGCTTCTCAGGTATCTGTCGTACACCTTAAATCCAACTATGATCCGTAAGCAGGACGCCGCGTCTGTCATCACATCTGTGGCCAGCAACAGAGCGGGACAGACCGTGGCCTGGGACTTTGTCAGGGACAAGTGGGAATTCATGTTCACACAGTGAGTACCAGTGAAAGAAGAGGAAGTCTTATAGGTAGAAGAACAGTTTGAGCAGGCCAAGCCCCTTTCTTCAGACTTCCTTCCCAAGCTCCGCCTCCAGAGCACGGGAATGCATGATTCACGAGCACTGAGCAGCGTCGGTAACTTTTCGGCTTTTTGGATATTTGTTCAATGAAAAACCACGAATGCTCTGAAAGATCACAAAGACAAAGTGAACCTGTCTGTGCAGTAGAAACAGCGCCACCATGAGCTCGCCACTGATGTTCACTCTGCTTTTTCTTGGCAGTAACTTCCGATTTGCGACCACCACCTGTTGTCGTTAGCTTTTCTGTCGTAACTTTGCTGCCACAAGAGTTTATAAACAAGTTCCCGCGCTCACATGACGTCTCTCACGCCGAGAAGCAATAAAACTCCCCACACACAACTGAGCCATCTATGAATGGATGAGGCGAAGGCAGACCGCACTGCATAGACCTTCATACCGCTGTCTTGAACCAGCAGCTTATCCCCCAATCAGAAGATAGTATTTCTTGTTGCCAGGTAAAGAATGAAAAAGGATTTATTATAATATAATACTTAATAAGCTCTGGCACTGTCTTCTGCACATGTGCGATTAATCCACAAAGACGTTTTTAATTAATGAGCGCGTTCATGATGATTGATGGCAGTGGTTTCTCTGATAATCATTAACTGGTCACAATCCAGGTGTGAAGAGGATTTTAAGGGTTAGTTAAGGGTTTTTTAAATGGTGGTTGTCGAACCGCAGTCAGAGCTGCTGGTGCTGTGAGCGCCCCCTGCTGGCTCCTCACGTGTCTCACACTCTCGGTACGAGAAAAGACGTCTGAATATTTAAAGAACTTGTTCTGTCAATCTGCTCAATCCAGACCACAGTGAAGTCTCACACACACACACACACACACACACACACACACACACACAGGAGCTGCTGCTCCTCTGCTGCCTCGTGTGGTCACTTTGTGTCACTGAGGTCAATCTGAACATTGGATTTCAAACACTGAAGTGACAAAATAAGACATTCGGACTTAGTGATGGAGGCAGCAGTGTGTGTGTGTGCGTGTGTGTGTGATGTTAAAATCACTGGTTTTCTCTGTGGACTTTGGTGTGGGAGAGTGTGTGTGTGTGTGTGTGTGTGCGTGGGTGTGTGATGTTAAAATCACTGGTTTTCTCTGTGGACTTTGGTGTGGGAGAGTGAGTGCTTTACAAACCTGAACTGTCCCTTTAAGTGGTCGCTGCCTGCTCTTTGTCATGTGTCAGGTACGGCGTGGGCTCTTTTTCCTTCGCCTCCATCATCAGTGGAGTCACGGCCAGGTTCTCCACAGCTGCTGAACTTCAACAGGTGAGCAGTCGTTTCCGTCCTAACTCAAACTGTCCAACCGTTGTCTCACCTCGTTTCCCATGATTCCCTCTGCTCAGCTGGAGGCCTTTGTGCAGGAACACGGCGTCGCCGGCTTTGGCTCCGCCTCTCTGGCTGTGGAGCAGGCGCTGGAGACGACCAGGGCGAACATCAAGTGGCTGCAGAAGAACAAACAGGAGACCCTGGACTGGTTCAGCAGTCAGACCGGACGCTGGTCCACCAACGCCAACACAAGACTGAGCAGGAAGTGACAGGTGTGACCACACCCACCCGCACGCTGATGTATCACTCTGTGCTCGGGCGTTTTTGACGGATATCTTAGATGAGAACACGTCACTTTCCTGTCACCATGACGACCACCACCAATTCTGAGTAAAAAAGAAACGGTGAAAAAAAAATACAGACTCAAAACTCGACTGCTGCAAAACCAAAAAGCTAAAATGTTGATTTTTCTACATCAAGAATAAAAAGCAGGTTTTACTTTGTCTTCAAACGTCGTTTGAAAGGGTGAAAACTGTGAGTCATGACACCTCCCGGCCACTGGGGGGCGTCTGTTCACTTCGATGGAGTCAGACTAAAAGCAAACTTTTTTCTTCCGCTGTTTGAAATCATTAAAACACACGTCGGCTGTGTCTGTTCACGTGTTTTTGTCTTTTTATTCACAACAAAACTGAAAATGACTTTTAGGTTCTCCACAGGAACAGGAAGTGTTTTCAGGATTCTGATGCAAGAAGTTGAAGAGAGAAAGGCATGATGGGAGTAACACAGTCGTGTTTACTGTGATATTTAAGCATTTAATAGAATACGTTTGAAAATAAATCACTAAAACCTGTTTTGTCGTAATATGTAAAAAATGTCAAAGAAAAAACTCCTCATCGCCTTCATTTATTCACATTTCTCATAAAGTGTTCACATCGTATGTTTCCTGACAGCAGCCGTTCACGAGGCGTCACATGACCGCGTTTGCTGTGCTCACACACACCTGTGACGTCACTCTGGGCTTTTTATGGCCGTTAGGAAGGTTTTACACATGTGGATCTCCATGAATTAAAGATATAGAATATAAACGTCTATACGTGCCTGTGTCCATGTCTCCTGGTGTCCTGTGTCCATGTCTCCAGGTGTCCTGTGGACACTTTTACAGACGCGTACATTTTCACCGGTCACTGTTCGTCCAATTAACTGTCCCGATTACACTGAACGTTAGAGACGATGGAAACAAAACAGGAGCCAAACAGTAGCAGTGTGTCTCAGTCCAGGGTCTGGATCCTCTGTCCTCTCAAGAGGAGACAGAAGTCCTAAATCTGTCTAAATCTAAATCTAAGTCTGTCACCAAGAGGCTCAACGCTGCCCTCTACAGTTCAAAGTCCTGAATCACAGACTGCTGATTTAAGCTCTAATCATCATCACGTGCACTCTCGGAGGAGGAGAACACAAAGAAATAACGAGCTGTTCAGAGATTATCAGAGTTTCACATTCATATACAGTTCAAATAAAAGCACTAAAAACACAATGTGTCATGTGACCGGTTTATTTACTTTTTCTACAAAACAAACACAGACTGTGGACGTCCGCCGACAGGAACATAAACACTGCAGCGTTCACTTTGATACTGAAGCCTCTTTGTTAGTTTGATGCTATGTGATGGGCAGACAGAGAAAGCATGCGCCATCTACTGATCATCTTTGGACCTGCAGGTGTGGTTAGTTCTCAGTTACAGACAAACGTGCAGACTGGAGAGGACGACTGGTTCTGGATCCACTGCAGGACAAACACAGCAGTGAGAGTTTTTCAGGTAGAACTCATAAAGATCGCGACTTTCCAACGTTCGTCACGTGGCAACAATTCAGAAATGAGATTTAAGACTTGAGTTGTGTTTACATAAAAATAACGTCATCATTATGAGAAAATGTCTTCGACAAAATAAATACAATGGAGGAAAAACACACACAGGTGACAGACGTGAGCTGAAAGAAATGAATGAATAAAAAATAATTCGATATTTATTCAAAGTTAATAAATAACATTTTAAAAAAAAAGGTTTCCGTGCGACATCACTGGAGGATTTTCTCCCGCGTGTCGGGGAGCTTGAGAGCGAGCAGGCCGCCGCACATCAGCGCGGCGAAGGCCAGCAGGATAGGGACGGCTGTGGCCACACCCACAAAACTGGCAAAGATGGAGCTGCCGAGGATGGCGGCCATTTTACACAGCGCGTTCAGCACGCCGAACGCTGTGGCCCTGTGAGACACACAAAACTGTTAGCTTCATGCTAACAATATAACATTTGGTTAGACACATGCTAATACACAACACTGTGTTAGCTTCATGCTAACAACATTACATTTGGTTAGACTCATGCTAACGCACAACACTGTGTTAGCTTCATGCTAACAACATAACATGTTGTTAGACTCATGCTAACACACAAAGATGGGTTAGACTCATGCTAACAACATAACATTTGGTTAGACTCATGCTAACACACAACACTGTGTTAGCTTCATGCTAACAACATAACATGTTGTTAGACTCATGCTAACACACAAAGATGGGTTAGACTCATGCTAACAACATAACATTTGGTTAGACTCATGCTAACAACATAACATTTGGTTAGACTCATGCTATCACACAAAACTGTGTTAGCGTCATGCTAACAACATAACATTTGGTTAGACTCATGCTATCACACAAAACTGTGTTAGCGTCATGCTAACAACATAACATTTGGTTAGACTCATGCTAACACACAAAGATGTTTTAGCTTCATGCTAACAACATAACATGTTGTTAGACTCATGCTAACACACAAAGATGTGTTAGCTTCATGCTAACAATGCAAGCTATAGCCTGCACCTTTAGCAGCTCATGTTTATGGCTATTTAACAGCTAACTTATTGGTTCCTGCAAGTGTTTGTCTTAATGAGCTGAGGGGGCGGGGCTTAACCAAAGGTCACATGTTCAGCATCTTTAGTTACCTCTTGGAAGCGGGGTACAGCTCCACCGTCACCACCTCGATGCCGTTCCACGCCGCGGCACTGACGCCACAGAACAGACACTGCAGGGCGATGAGCGCTGATTGGCTGAAGCTCAGAAACAGGAGGAAGGTGCAGCCTCCTGAAAACAGCATGGAGCCACCTGTGGAGATCACACACGTCTCAGTCCAGGTCCTGGATTCTCCCAAGTGTGCAGCCGAGGGAAGACAAGACTCTGTCCACTGTCCACTCAGGAGGAGACAGAAGTCCTGCGCTGTGAGACGGTCTAACCAAGTCGTGGGTTTCACTTCATCTATTTTCTACTTTGTCATTTTCAGCTTCTTAAATGTGAATATTTTTTACTTTCTGTGATCGTTATCATGGACAAACTTCTGTGTCGTTGCTATGGAAACGATGATACGTTTGTATCCATGCTCAGACTTTCACAGGAGAAACATCTCCTTCTATAAGTGAGGGAAAAAACATGTCACCTATGATCCTGACTCTGCCGACCTTCTCCATGAAGAGTGCAGAGATGATGTTGCCTGGCAACACGGCCACGCTGCCCAGGAAACTGACGAGGTAAACGAGGACGTCACTCTCCTCCTCACTCTGCAGGTGGCAGCCATGTTTGCTTTGGTCAAATGTGACGTTTTCCATCTTACAGTGGAGGAACTTCTCCTCCCACAGGTCTACAGAGGAGCAGGAGTCACCATGAGGAGAAACAGATCACGTCTTCAACTACGTCACATGATCACGTCTTTATCTACGTCACATGATCATGATCACGTCTTTATCTACGTCTCATGATCACGTCTTTCTCTCACTGTTAGACTTGTAAACACTGAAAACCAGTGATTTTAGCTGCTGGTCCTCTGATCAACAACTCCTGTGTGTGTGATGTTAAAATCACTGGTTTTCTATCTGGACTTTGGTGTGGGAGAGTGAGTGTGTGTGTGTGTGGGAGAGTGAGTGTGTGTGTGTGTGTGTGTGTGTGTGTGGGAGAGTGATTGTGTGTGTGTGTGTGTGTGTGTGGGAGAGTGAGTGTGTGTGTGTGTGTGGGAGAGTGATTGTGTGTGTGTGGGAGAGTGTGTGTGTGTGAGTGGGTGTGGGTGTGGGAGAGTGAGTGGTTTACACTGTCTTACACTGAGATAAAGACGTGATCATGTGACCGTGTGTCTCATGCATTTGTTCCCATCAGTAAAACCTGGTTAAACGTGTCGAACATTTGACCTCTGACCTTCTCACCTGTGTTGTAGAAAAGTGTGGAGCGGATGGTGCAGTTGTCAAACACCGTGTCTGTGGACCTGATGTCCTCGAAGAGACAGTCTTCAAACAACGAGTCCTCAAACCGGACTGACTTCATCTTTATACTGATGAACCTGCAGAGACACACACACAAGCACGCACTCACACACACACACAAGCACGCACGCGCTCACACACAAACACATACAAGCACGCACTCAAACACACACACACACAAGCACACACACACACACACACAAGCATGCACTCACACACACGCACAAATGAGCTGACACGCAAAACTGTCCCTATCATGAAAGAAACGAAAGATGCAACACAAGAACATGTGTGTGTCTCTGTTTGTGTGTATGTGTGTGCGTGTGTGTATATCTGTATGTTTGTGTGTGTGTGTGTGTATATCTGTATGTATGTGTGTGTGTGTGTATATCTGTATGTGTGTGTGTGTGTGTGTGTGTGTGCGTGTGTGTGTATATCTGTACCAGGTATTACTAATGTTGTGGGGACCAAAACCTGTTTACACAGTCACATTATGGGGACTTGTCCTCCTTGTGGGGACAAAAAGCAAGTCCCCATAACGTAAATTACTACATTTTAAGGTGAAGATATGTTTCATGGTTAGGTTGAGGTTAGGGTTAGGGTTAGGATTAGGATTAGGCCAGTAGTAATTGTGGTTAAGGTTAGAGTAAGTCTCCAAGAAATGAATGTAAGTCAATGCAATGTCCCCTCAAGTCATGAATGTCGAACATGTGTGTATGTGTGCGTGTGTGTGTGTGTCTCACCTGTCATTGATGTATTCTCCTTCTTTGTGAATCTGGTTCTCCAAAGAAAAGTTAAAATGAAAATTTTCCACTCTTTCTTTGTGTAAAACCTAAAACAAAGACAAAAAAGAAAAAAGACGAGTGCGTTCAAACAGAAACTTTCCTCGTCGCTCAACGGCTTCACCTTCATGACAAACAGCAGCTCAGGGAATAACGAGTTTATAATCTGCCAGCGTTTAATCTCTTCTGTAACTTTGTGCGTCAAGTTTGATGAAAATGTGATTTTTTCAGATTCTCACCTTGACTCTGGACTTGTACTCCTCATACTGCAGGTGTTTGATCATGTCAGGAAACCATACGGACAGACCATAATAACTGCGTCGACAAGAGAAAAAAAACACTTTTTTTCTTTCAATTCAACAGTAAGAATAAGAATAAAAACAATCTCCACACAAGTGGAAATGTAAGTGCTTAAAAAGACACATCACTCATTACGGAAGAGTATTAGTGCCACATGTAAAAATAAATAAAGAGAAAAAAACATAATTCTGACAAAACGTCTTTCATAAGTCACGCTGTTTTGCTTTATTTTACTTTATTTTGCTTTCTTTCAAAAAATTGTTTTCCATGTGGCACTAATACTCTTCCGTACATCAGACATCGAGAATAACAAGCGTTTGTGTTTGTCTTTAAAACACTTTTTAAACCATTTTCTGTGAAAAGTGAACGGAATAAAGTCAAAAATCAACATTTAGAACAACAATCATGGACATTTTACCTGAAGGCCATGCAGAACCAGATGACGGCCATGAGGAGCGTGGACAGACGGAGGTCTTTGGACAGGAGAGACGCCACGTTCTTCAACACCTGAGACACGTGAGAGGACATCGTGTGACTGACAAGAACAAGACTCAAAGAGACCCAGACTCAAAGAGAACAAGACTCAAAGAGGCCCAGACTCAAAGAGAACAAGACTCAAAGAGACCCAGACTCAAAGAGAACAAGACTCAAAGAGACCCAGACTCAAAGAGAACAAGACTCAAAGAGAACAAGACTCAAAGAGAACCAGACTCAAAGAGAACCAGACTCAAAGAGACACAGACTCAAAGAGACCCAGACTCAAAGAGAACCAGACTCAAAGAGACACAGACTCAAGGACAACCAAACTCAAAGAGAACCAGACTCAAAGACACCCAGACTCAAGGAGACCCAGACTCAAAAAGAACCAGACTCAAGGAGACCCAGACTCAAAGAGAACCAGACTCAAATACACCCAGACTCAAGGAGACCCAGACTCAAAGAGAACCAGACTCAACGAGAACCAGACTCAAAGACACCCAGACTTAAGGAGACCCAGACTCAAAGAGAACTTGACTGTTTTCTTTTTGAAAAACAAAAGATTTAGGATTCAGGATTCAGGATTCAGGATTCAGTACCAGTCTGCAGAGGGCGAGAGAGCGAACAGCCCATCGCTGCACGGACGTTCCCGTCGCCGCCTGAATCTCGATGAATTCGTCCTCCGCCGTCTTTGGAACCTTGATGTGAGTCACCTGCAGAAAACAAAGAATTCACTTTCACATCAAAGAAACATTGTTAGCATAGTATTTAATGTTTTTCTACCTGAGAGCAAAACTCTAGTTATTATAAAGAACAGTACTTCTATGTGCCAGCAGGGGGAAGTGTCCCACTCACACACTCACAGTAAATACTTTCTCCGGCTTTCCTTTAGCTCTCCAGTTAGTGTCGTGGACCTGCTTCAGGATCATCCACGCCTCATCGTGTTTGGCATTCTGCAACACACACACACACACAGACACATACACATGCACACGCACACGCACACGCACACACACAACATGCACAAAGGACATGTGTAATAAAATCTGTGTTTCAAAATAAAATGTGGGGAAAAAAAGGATAATGATCTGTTAATTTGATTTTCATAATGAAATAAAAAATTAAAAACAGATAACAAGCTTTTAATTTGATTTTTAAAATAAAATGAAAAATGAAAAAAAGGATAACGATCTGTTAATTTAATTTTCAAATCAAGGCTGGCTCTCAGCAGCAGGGGGCGCTGGTCCCACAGTCTCACCTCCAGGAGGAAGCGAGGGCTTTCAGGCATGAAGGTGAGTCCGACCAGCGAGGAGACGGCAGGAAGAACCGCGACCAGGACAAACACTCGCCAGCTGTGGAACTGGAACTCTGTGCCCATACTGAAACCCCAGCCTACACACACACACACACAAATGATACCAAATCACCTGCTGTCTAGGATACTGTACAGTGATTCTGGGTCAGAACCAGCTTTAATAAGTCTCCTCACATCTGACCCAGTTTCCACAGCCGCAACATAAAGAAATGCTGTACAATATTTCATCTCTTTATTTAGTAAGTGACTAAACCTGATTAATGTCGCACCGTATTAAAGAACACAGTCTCACGGAGGCGACGGAGCACACTTCACATCCACAGCCGCTTCTTACCTCCCGAGGAAGACGGATCCAGAGTTTAAAAGAACTATGAACAGAACCATCTGTGCCACGAGCAGCACATGAACATGCTGAGTCACCATGACAACAATGTTGTTTCCTGTTGTGTGGTGGTTTTTCGTCGTCAGTCAAACAAAAATGCTATTATTGAATATTGGAATGTTGTAAACTCCAGCACATGAGAGCTAATGAAAGTAATGCAGGGCTCACAGCTAATGAGATGCATTCAAGAAACCTCGTAAACTTCATTTCTTTGACAAAAACACATGCCGTCGGACGGTGACTCCAAGGCTGCGTGACGTCAGCTCCCATGAATGTAAAAAGAAATAGATTTGATAGATTTGACCAGAACACATTTGTGTTGTTGACTTGATCACAGAAGACAGAACTGTGATCTAAAGGCAGAACCCGTCTTACCGTATCTGGGTATGATTCCCCAGGCGGTGAACGAAGCGTAGACGCCACCGATCATCCAGAACATACACAGCCAGGACAGATGTTCTCCTCTCTTGTCCATCTGAAGAAACTCTGAGAAGTACGAGTACACGATCGGCACCGTGCCACCGACCCTGAGAGCACACACACACACACACACACACACACACACACACTATAAACTTTTCCTCTAACTCTCTGTTACTCGTTACGACCAAAATAAAAGAAGAAGAAGAGTTGCTATTATGGTCTGTATTTATATAGAGCTTTTCTAGTCTTGATGAACTGCTTACACTACAGTTTGCACCGATTCACACATTCATCCATTCACACACTGCAACGTGGGCTTAAGTGTCTTGGCTGAAGGACACATGTAGACGAGCAGAGCCAGGAATTCAACCCACAACCTTCCAGTTAAAAGACAATTCACTCACTCACACACACACTCTGCAGTTCCTCCCCATTCAAAGTGAACAGGAAGTATTTCATGTCACATGACGTGGTGACGTGGTTAAATAAAGCACTCCCTTCATAAAGAGCTCCCTCCGGTGGAGACGTGTGGCATTTACCCGACACCAGACAGCAGCCTGAAGAACAGGAAGCAGCCGTAGCCCTGCGCCAACGACGACAGGAAGGAGAAGACGCAGTTTATGGCCAACGCCACCATCAGACAGCGCCGACGGCCAACTTTGTCCGCCAGTCCTCCCCACAGGAAGGCCCCCACCATCATGCTGAGGAAGACGCTGAGACCTGCACACAAAGACAAGCACGTTAACCCTGATCTAACCTGATCTAACCTGATCTTACCTGATTTAACCTGATCTTACCTGATCTAACCTGATCTTACCTGATTTAACCTGATTTAACTGGTCTAACCTGATTTAACCTGATCTTACCTGATCTAACCTGATGTTACCTGGTCTAACCTGATCTAACCTGATTTTACCTGATCTAACCTGATGTTACCTGGTCTAACCTGATCTAACCTGATGTTACCTGGTCTAACCTGATCTAACCTGATGTTCCCTGGTCTAACCTGATCTAACCTGATCTAACCTGATCTAACCCAATCTAACCCGATCTAACCTGATCTAACTTGATCTTACGCACACACTCCACACGCTCATGAGTCATGCTAAAATGTGCCAGAGACTGAGAACATGACGTGGCAGAAAACACACACACACACACACTCATCTCTAAGGTCAGGACAGAGCTTGGATGACTCGTGGCTCTGCTGACTCAGGACACAGAGAGGATCAAAGTGTCCTGTCAGAGACGCAGATCGATGCTCAGACTAGAGTTCTCAACGGCCCGACAAACCCGGCTTTATTTTTTCTGCTCATGAAACACATTTCTTGCAGGTTGTAAATTGTATGATGTTTGCTGTTCACGTGTGGTGAAGAGTAAATCTCCAGAGGGGCGGAGCTGACGCCGCTGCGTGCGTAACCCGACACTTTGGCCACGTTAGAGTCATTTCTGGAGCCTTTTATGATGCTCAGCGTGAACTGGAGGAGGACAAATATCCCACTCTGCATCTTGTGCTGCTGTGGGCAGAACCACTCAGACATCACTGATACTGCACACCTGGCAGCCGTGCGTCAGCGGCATGTGCACGACTCCAAGACCAATCCATTTCTTCTCCTCAGTATTTACAAAGGTGATGTAAATCGACTGTTTTTTAAATGTCCAACATGAACTCTCATCAATATCAACACTTTATATCAAAATCTACATCAAACTTTTCCAACAGGAAACTCAAGTTTGTAAACCACTCACTCTCCCACACACACACACACACACACACACACGCACACACACACACACTCACTCTCCCACACACACACACACACACACACACACGCACACACACACACACTCACTCTCCCACACCAAAGCTCATAGAGAAAACCAGTGATTTTATCTGCGGGGACACAGGAGCTGCTGGTCCTCTGCTGCCTCGTGTGGTCACTTTGTGCCACTGAGGTCAATCTGAACGTTGGATTTCAAACAGTGAAGTGACAAAATCAGACATTTGAACTTAGTGATGGAGGCAGCAGTGTGTGTGTGTGTGTGTGTGTGTGTGTGTGTGTGTGTGTGTGTGTGTGTGTGTGAGTGTGTGTGTGTGTGTGTGTGTGTGTGTGTGGGAGAGTGCGTGGTTTACAAACGTCTGTCTCACAGTGAGATAAAGACGTGATCATGTGACACGGATGTCGTAGAACGTTAAACTGACGTAGATATAATTACACAGTCTTTTGTTTGAGGTACAGTGTGTAAAAAACGTTCAGCCCAGAATACGCTGAGTCATGAGTCAGCGGATAAAGACTGTGGAGTCATCACTGCCACGCTGAGTCATTCCTGACCATTAACTGATGACTGAAAAACAACAGCCAACAAACACCACTCTGCACTAATGTAACAAAACTCTGTTATTGATATTATTATTATATTATATTATGATATAAATGTTATAAACTTTTCCTCTAACTCTCTCTGTTACTACCAAAATAAAAGCAGTAGAAGAAGAAGAGTTGATATTATGGTCTGTATTTTTTATAGAGCTTTTCTAGTCTTGATGAACTGCTTTACACTACAGTTTTCACCCATTCACACATTCATCCATTCACACGCTGCAACATGGGCTTAAGTGTCTTTGCTGAAGGACACAGAGCAAGGAATTCAACCCACAACCTTCCAGTTGGAAGACAATTCACTCTCTCACTCACTCACTCACTCACTCGTTCACTTAAGTTGAGTAAAAGTCATAAACTAGAATAAAGAGTGTTTTAGAATATAATATATAATATATAATTTATATTATACATATATTATATATATATAATATATGTATAATATTTATATAATATATATTATATAATATTAATAAAGAGTATATTTATATCATTATTATGACTTTAAAGTAGGCGTCAGGATTACCCAGCATTCCTTTCTGTGCGTTGGACAGACACAGGTCCTTCTCTGCGGACGGAAGAGCGAACGCAACCACAAAACATTCAACGCCGTCCGCCATCAGCGCCAGACCCAGAACCACGAACAGCGTCCACTGGAAGCTCCCGTGGCCGCAGTCGTCCATGATGTTCTCGTACTGCTCAGATAACTCCTCCAGTTCAGAGGCAGAGTCTCCGCCCGCTGCACCACTGCGTTCACTGGGACAGGAAAAGAGAAAGTGATTTTACCATCTTCACCTCCTCTCACTCTGGATTTGAACGTCATTACGTACGTGGACACGTTTCAAAAATGTAGAAGAAGCTTTTTAGAGCAGCTCACAGACTCACAAACACCTCAAGTGTTTCAAGTCCACAGCTGCTAACTTCCTGTTAGCTTCAGATGTGAGCAGGTCACGACCTCAAGAGGGTCAGAGGATTCTGCTCAATGACATGTAATGTAACACACACACACACACACACACACAGATGAGAGGGGTGTGGTTTCTCACCCCGTGGCTCTCTGCGCCGCCTTCACCTCGTCCGGATGTGGAATCCCTTGATATTCTCCTTCGTACATTTGGTCGTCTTCGTCGTGTCCTTCGGTCACATCGCTCGCTGCGTCCTCTTCCTGTGGCAGGTCGTCTCCATGGTAACCGTACCCATGGTGGCCTCCTCCTCCCTCTCCATACGTGCCGTAGCTGTCGCCCCCTTGTTGTTGGTACGTGTTGTTTTGGTAGGGGTCGGCCATGGTGACGTTTCTGTGTAGAGTATGTGTTGTTGACCCTGGTGAGCAGAGAAACATCCACTGAAACATGATAATAATAATAATAATATTGTTATCATTATTATTATTATTATTATTATGATAATAAGCTAAAAATGTAAAAATGAATGGTTTTGAAGAACAGCAACAGTTTTCAGCAGAAAAACACCCACAATGAGAAACAGTGCGACACTGTGACGCTCCAAAGAGGGCGGGGCTTTAATCATTTGTTCATACCGTTTCCCATTCATGAGATTATTCACTGTTTTTTGTGATTTTTGTTGCCATGAAAAGTCATAGCACACGATTCCCGATCAAACCACACATTTTTGGTGCATTTCCACCGGCTCGGCTCTACTCGCCTCGCCTCGCCATGGCACGGTGTCAGTAGCGTTTCCACTGGTACCAGGTACTATTTTTAGTACCTGCTCCGGCGAGGTTCCAAGCGTGCTAGTAGTAGGTTCTATGCGATGATTGGTGTGGGTTAATGTGGGTTAATCTCCAACTACAGAAGTCTGGTGTAAAGTCACTAGTCACTCTTGTGTGTGTGTGTGTGTGTGTTGCGTATAAACGAAGTCACCAAGTTTCACTCAGCCGATGACTCCGCCCACGTTAAGTAGGTACTTTTTTGTAGTGGAGATGCAACCTAATCGTGTTGTGTCGTGCCGTGGCAAGGTGAGTAGAGCCGGTGGAAATGCACCATATGATAAACATGAATCCGGCGAGTCGCTTGTGCGTTTCGCCATCGAGTGGTGCCGCGTGGTCTGTCCCTGTCTGTGGCCACGCCCACAAACCTGTGCCTGCTGCAGCGTTTGCAGTAGTGATGGGAAGTTCGGCTCGTTTCAGAGAGCCGGCTCTTTTGGCTCAGCTCCCAAAGAAGAGGCGGCTCTTTCAACTCCTGAACGGCTCTTAATTTAAGGTCTTTATTTTATCATAATGTTCAGTGTTTTTATGAGAAGCCTTATAATTGCCTAATTGTGTGCATTTATTCTGTTACAAAGCAGTCTATAAGACAGACAGACAGAGATGGGGACGCTCCTGTCTTCACATAATGGTATGATCCTATATCCTCACATCTCATTGGCCGCGATGCTGCCCAATCAAAACAAAGTTCTGCCTTGAGCAGAGCTCAGGCTGAGCACTGAGGTAAGCAGTGAAAGGAAAAAAACTGAGCCTCATGACTCTTCTGATTCTGCATCTTTTGTGTATGACACGTCACTAGTTTGCAGCTCAGAGTCTGGATTTTCAGACTCAGTCGCAAATTAAGATTTTAAAAGTAACACAGATGACAATGTAATGATGACAGACTTAAGAAAAACTCCACAGTGAATGACAGTGATGTGAGTGGTTGCTGATTAACTGAGTTACTTGATGGTTACACTGTGGTCATTAGTTAACCCTAGTTAGAGCAACTTACATCATATTTCACAATAACCCCACATTGAGTTAATTTACTCTGCGTAACCACGGCAACCTTGATAGAGGCGTCTTACTTGAGCTAGCTAAGCGAAGTTAGCTTAGCCGACATTACTTTTTCACTATGTTAAGCTAGGCAGCCGCTTCCTGTTCATTGTGAGATTGACGAGTGTTAACCCAAAGTTATCGTGCTGTTGCCGTTGGAAACAAACTAATATTTTTCTGTTAATATTTTTGATCCGCTTGTGGTGAACTTCGTGGTCCTCTGCATGCCCAGGGAATCCGCTTAGACCGGACTGTCTCAGACACGGGCGCACTTCACGAGGAAAATCTTTGTGTAGTTTGTGTAATTTGAAGTTTCCCTGTTGGAGCAGCCGAGAATTGTGCAGGTCATTCCCGACTTCTTAGCCATCGTTGTCAAAATGAATGCTGCATAAAAAGTACAGGTACAGGTAGAAATGTACACTTCTTATGACAGCTCCCAGGGAGACGCCACCGCAGTACTGGCGGCTTGTTTACTTCCAGTACTTCATCTATAGGATGTGTGCGGTTTTCTCAAAGCTGTGCGACGAGTTACGCGGGACAAATGCTTGCTCTGCAATGCATTCTAGGGAGCACTCTAGAATACTACTAATAAATGTAAACCATACTTTCTTAAACCAAGAGGGGGCAGCAGAGCAAGTGTCTCTCCCTGTTCTTTGCTTATTTCCTGGTCATGCTAGTCTAATCCCCCGTGTTTGTATCAATATTAGTGGTAAACATATTTACATAAAGTGCCATAAATCTGTTTTAAAACTGTCAACAACAGTATTTGTTTTATGTATATCTGCATATATGGAATATTCCATTTTACACAAGTGAATCAAGATGATTAAACGTGGTTGAGTCCAGTAAGGAGACAGAGGAGGAGACAGTCAAACAGATGTTTGACAGATTAAATTCTGACTGCTTTCACACACACAGCAGCAGGGATTATATAATCTGGCGATCTGGATTAGACCAATTCACCAGCACCAGGGGCGTGAGATCATCGTCATCTACACTTCCTGCATCAAAGACTTCAGAGAACATTTTCTCCTCCTTGATCTTCTGCTCATTTCCTGTTTGAAACCTGAAGAAAAAAACTCCACAGCTGCAGGAGCTTTAGGGCTGTTAGCATTGGGGGTTAGCATCAGGGCTATTAGCATCATGGATGTTAGAATGAGGGCTATTATTAGCATCAGGGCTATTAGCATCATGGACATTAGTATAAAGCTATTATTAGCATCAGGGCTATTATTATTATCATGGATGTTAGCATCAGGGCTATTATTAGCATCAGAGCTTTTAGCATTGGGGGTTAGCATCAGGTCTATTCAGGGTGGTCGTAATCCTTTAGCATCATTTATTTATGAAACAGTGTGGAAAGGAAAGGAAAGGAAAGGAAAGGAAAGGAAAAGTAAGGAAAGGAAAGGAAAGGAAAGAATGGATTCATTGAGCTACAATCAAGAGGAAGAGGAACATGGAGCATTCCCTGATTTAGAATTAGGAATGAATAATTCACCGAGCACACACACACACACACACACACACACACACAGCAGGTTTTAAAGGACTATACCACTGTTTTTAGAGCGAAATGAAGGAAAACATAAACATAATGTTTCTGCAGAAACATACAAACATCACACTGGTGAGTGTTAGCGCTGCAGACGTCACATCAAAGTCTGTGTGTACGGATGAGTCAACACAGAGACAGCTGCGTCCAGCTGACGCGACTCTCTTTAAAGGGACTGAAATATGAACACACTGTGCCGTGAGCGCCCCCTGTGCTAAAGCGTAATGAGAACAAAGTCAAAAAAAAGGATTTTAGCCACTAAACAAAAGACTGAATAAATGGAATGGAATAAAACGCTGCTAAGACCTGAAGCAGAGCAGAAGATGTGGGGCAGGCTCACTGTGTGCAAACTATGGATTTATTTTTAAATAGTTTATTTGAACGAGTATAAATTACAGTGTATACAATCATAGAAAGACAGAGGCGAGACTATGACATCATCATTTCACATAGATTTTACGAGCTGAGTTTAGTAGTTATGTGTTAGTATTGTGTGTGTGTGTGTGTTTGATGGAAAGTTGTGATGAGTGATTTCTGCTCTATTCAAAGTTAAAACAGAAAACAGAAAAATTCCTCTCAGACACACACACACACACACATTTCTTCATAATAAATAATAAATGTTACCTGGACACAGAGAAGTTAACGTCCGGACGACGACGAGATTCTGTCCTGCTCCTCAGAGGATGAACAGTGAGACAGAGAGGGGAGGATTAGAGGAGGAGGACGAGGCTCCTCCCTCCCTCTGCACCACTCCTCCCTGCTGCCAAACCCCCCCCACTGCAGACACGAAGGTTCAGCCCACCTCCATCAGATGGGAGGGGCAGATGGAGAGATGTGACAGATGTGTTGACTTTGACGAGATATATGGAAAAGTTCTCTCTCTCACAAACAGACACACACACAGTCACACACACTGACACACACACACACACTGACACACACAGTCACACACACTGACGCGCAGACACACACAGACAGACACGCAGACACACACACACACAAACACACACAGACAGACACGCAGACACACACGGACACGCACACTGACACACACGCACACAGACACACACACGCAGACACACACACAGACACAATCACACACACACACACACACAGAGACACACACACAGGCACACACACACAGACAGACACGCAGACACACACACGCAGACACACGCAGACACACACAGACACACACACGCAGACACACACACACAGACACACGCAGACACACACAGACACACGCAGGCACACACACAGACAAACATACACACAGACACACACACAGACACACGCACACACACACGCAGACACACACAGACACACACATACACACAGACACACACACACACACGCAGACACACACACACATACACACACACATACCTTCACTGACATCATGATGTTGGATTGTCGCCTCATTTCATCTGAGATATTAATGTATTGAACGATGACTCAGCAGATTAAGATCTGGTTCAGATCCAGAAAGTCCGGCTCACTAAATGAGATTAGTTCAGTTTGGACTGAAGCAAACACTGATTCATGGAAGTGGCTTTAAATCAGCAGCGTGATTGTGCTGACACAGCAAACACCACTCAGCTAAATCTGTTTTGTCAGGAGCTTTGTGTGACTTTGTTTCAGTATGAGGCCCCGCCCACCACGCAGAATTTCCACAACAGAAGACGTCGTCACCTGGCTGACCGAGACCGACTTGGATGTTCCAACCGTCTTATTCGTCCAGACTTGTACCGCCACTCGATGGTGAAGTCAGATACTACAAGCAAGTGTAGCAGGGCCTGAACTGTCTGTCAGACAGAGAGAGAGCGAGGGAGAGACAGACAGACAGACAGACAGTGAGAGAGTATACTGTATTAGGTCAACTGCCAGATCAATAAACAAGTAAATAAAATCAGCACTAACCAACAGCAGCCATTAACTTTAAGACCTAAACTACTGTATTGTCACAAGTTGTGATAAAATATTTAGGAATAGTGAAGTCCACTACCGCTCTCCTTCTTAAACACCATGTCATCAGTGTCCATAGATATGCAGTCATTTCATTTTATTTATCAGGACAGTACATTTACACAGCATACATACAGCATACATCCTGATATGATCGAAAAAAGCACAACTCAGCACACACTAACACTCAGATAAGGTGCAACCTTCATCGTGCATACAGTACAAGTCAATCACGTATCAATAATCTCAATAAATCACTAAAAACCATGTTTTTGCTTCTCTTGCAAATGAAGTGAGTGAATTCAATCTCAGCAGCTCAGATGGGAGCTTGTTCCACTGTTTCACAGCCTTTGAAGAAAAGGCAGATTGGGTGAAGGCTGTCTTACATTTTGGGACACTACACTGCCCTCTAGTGGTACCTCTGGTCACTCTAGTGGCCGTATCTGAGGTCCGGTGCACAAAATCTTTGAGTGGTGATGGAGCCAAGTTGTGAACAATTTTTTAGACCATTGGGATATATGAAAGAGAGATAAAATTGTCAAAATTAAGCATGTTGTATTTGTTTAGAATGCTGCAGTGATGGTATTGTTGACCTTTTTTGTCCAGGATTTTAAGGGCGTGTTTGTAGATGGATTCTAATGGTTTAATGGTTGTTTTATTAGCTTGAGACCAGCTGGTAATACAATAAGAGAAGTGGGACATGATCATTACATTTAAGTAGCTTTTAGCTGCCTCAACAGAGAGTGAATTTCGTATACTATTGAAGTTGGCTAGATTATACTTAAGTGTTTTTGTCATGTTTTTGATGTGTTTTTTGAAGTCGAGGGAGGGGTCAAGCATGAGTCCTAGGTATTTGTATTCTGTTACGGTTTGTATAGGTTTCCCATTGATAGTGACAGTAGGGAAAACATCATATTTCTGTTTGTTGGTGAAATACATGACTGCGGTCTTTTCGATGTTCAAGGTGAGGCAGGAATCGTGGAGCCATTGAGCTATACTGTCCATGGCTGATGGAAGTTTGGCTGCAGCTTCTGCCATGTTCTTCCCATGAGTGTATATGACGGTATCATCAGCAAACATTTGCATTGTTGATTGACATTGTTCCATATTGTTGGTAGATCATTGTATGTATGTATACAGTAAAAAGATATATATAGTATAGTAAGATAGATATAGTAATAATATTCACACATGATTTACTTCTGTGCAAGACAAAAACATCAAAGCTCCTGGGCGGTGCTCTAATCTGCCGATGCACATTTCCTTTGCAGCGGTACAGTGAAGCGTCACCTAGAGCAACCTGCAACACACCTGAGGCTAACGGGTGAGCACCTGAGGCAAACCTGCGGCTAACGGGTTAGCTGGTGTTTAGCGTTCACAACGGGTGTCAGCCCTGACCCGGACTGACACCCACTGTGGCAGCTTGCAGCATGTGTTGATCCATTTTATCACATTAAAACGTTGACTATCAAAGCTACGATGCTAAAGATGCTAACATTACCTCACAAACACAGGTGACGTCGGTGCGGTGTAATGGAGCAAGGTTCTGGAACGCGAACACCCTGCTGCCATGACCCTGAACCTTCACATAAGTTACCCTGCACCCTGTATGTATATGTATGTATAAAGATATATATATATATTTATATATATATATATATATATATATATATATATATATACATGTTAAAAAGGCCAGGCTGTTTCTGTTTGTGCAGTTTTGGCGCCCCCTTGTGACCAGTTCATAGATACTGTTTAGTTTTAATCAGGCATGTTTATGGCCACCTAAAGCTAGGACCCATGCCTCTATTGGATGTTAAGAAAAACGGGATTTTGTTCAAGTTCTCCCTCTCAATTGTTAATCACTATGTATGCGTGCATTACCAAGTAAGTGTCTTAATAAAAATATATTGTTTTATAATATAATATATATATAAATTACTGATGCTAATTGTCGTATTTTGAACTTACTTTATATTATAACCTCAGCTAATTTGCATAGCACAGAAGAGTCACCTGCATGTCATATTTAGTTTACTTTCTGTCTGTATTTGTATTTGCAGAAACCACACATGTTCGAAGTAAACACGTTAAAAACAAGATGGACTGGTTATTGCTCAAATGGACAATATTATGTTCTAGCCAGACATACAGCAGCGGTTATTTACCCCACAAAGTCCACGCCACCACCGTGAGTCTCCAAGTCCACGCCACCACCGTGAGTCCCAGAGTCCACGGCAACGCCGCCGTGAGTCTCCAAGTCCACGCCGCCACAGTGAGTCTCCGAGTCCACGCCGCCTCCGTGAGTCCTCACAACAGCGTCATAACAGACGTTATTATTCTTCTGACTACTATTACTACCAGACAGATGACCATAGAAGACCCATGTCCACCTACTCTGATGACAGACATTCAAATTACTATCAACATAATGATAGACCTGCCAACAGATATGAATCCCCTAGATACAGCCAACACCGTATGTTCTCACCATCCCGCAGTGAACAGACATATCGAGGGCCGACTCCAACCATTCCCTATTTTGTGAATGAAGATCCACGAGAGTTCACTCGTCTCAAGATTGCACTTGATAACCTTCTGCCACAGGATGCTACATAACAGTTTAAATATCAGATTCTACTGGATCATCTGAAACTGGAGGAGGCTCTACTAATAGCTGATTCATACTGCAGCAGCCGTTGCCCTTACAGTGACACTATGGACGCTCTTAATGAACAATACGGTCAACCTCACCAATTAGCACTGAAGCGTATTGCTCAGCTCATGGATGAACCGAACATCAAGAGTGGAGATACCAAGTCATTTAGGAAGTTTGCTTTAAAGGTACGTGCTCTGGTGGGAATGCTCAATCAGTTGGGTGATATTGGCCAAACAGAATTAAGATGTGGATCACATGTCTCCAGAATATTAACCAAGTTGCCACAACAATCCCAGAGCAGATTTTAAGAGATACATTAACCCTCTCAGGACACCCATTCCAACTTTAGTGCACTTGTCAGAATGGCTGGAGTATGAAGTCAGGGTGCAAGAGGATAACCCGCAGTTCACTAACAGTGCCAGCACAGACGCCCTACTACTAGGAAAGAGCAAGTACGTGAAGCCTGGCCCAAAAGTACGTTCGTACTCCATGGCAGTGAGCAGAAGCAGACAGAGAGGAAACCAGTAAATTGCGAATCCAAGGTAAATACGAGAGAACCAACTAAATTCTGCCCATTCTGCAACACAACTCAGCATTTTCTGAACCAGTGCACTAACTTTAAAATCCTCACAACGGAGCAAATAGATAACTGGATTTGTTCAAACCAGAGATGCTGGAGGTGTGGTCGCGAGCATTTATCATCACAATGCACTCTAAAGGCAAGATGTAAGAAATGCAAAGGAAAGCATTTAGAGGTGCTGCATGAGCTAAACACAAGTCAAGGCTTTACCCCCACACCCAGCCGTCTAGTCTCTGCCGACAGCACCGACCTACTAGCAGCAACAAAGTACTGCTCAAAGTCATTTGAGTCATCCTGAAAAATGGTGACTCATGAATCAATACCTACGCTGTGCTCGATGATGGATCGGAGCACACCATTCTACTTCACGAGGCAGCTCAGGCTTTAGGACTCCATGGCAGCCAGAGAACTTATCTGCACACTGTGCGACAAGACGCCTGTACTATTCATGGGGCATCTGTGTCATTCATGGTGTCCTCTGCTACCAGTCCCAATCACAACTACCAAATACAGCATGCTTTTACAGCTAAAGAGCTAGCTCTAGGAAGTCACTCCCATCCAGTAGCTGCTCTTAAAAGAAAATACCATCACCTCGTTCTCCCAACAAAGCCAGTCCGATGTGGTCCGCCAGATGGTCCAGCTGCAGTCAAGACAGAAATGGGCTGGACTCTATAAGGCCCATCAAGGTACCTAATGCATTCTCTCCCCTCTTCACAATGCTTATTCACCGCCGCTCGCTCGCCTCAAGTCGATCTCTTCACTCACGTCGAACGTTTATGGCAGCAGGACATTTTGCCGTATCGTAGCAAGAAGGTTGTTACCAGGTCAAGAGAGGACTCAGAAGCGCTCAAGACATTGGCAGGGAAAACTGTAAGGGTCGAAGTGGATGGTGTTCAAAGATACGCCACACCACTGCTGTGGAAAGGGAACCTGCCTCAGCTGAAATCACCCAAAGAAGCTTAACTTCCCCATTTACGCAGTACAGAAAAAAGGTTCTCAAATGACACAGGCAAGACCGCAGCTTACAAAGTTGAAATCAACAAGCTTCTCACCTCAGGATATGTCAAGAGGATCAAACCGGCTGAAGCTGATACCAGTCCAGGGTGGTACATTCCCCATCACATGGTAACCCACAATGGCAAGAACCGAGTAGTGTTCAACTGTTCATTCAAGTACAAAGGACTGTCATTGAACGAGCACCTGCTCCCTGGCCCTACACTAAGCTCAAGTCTTTTGGGAGTGTTGCTGCGATTCAGAGAGAATGTGGTGGCCATCAGTAGCGACATAAAGGGGATGTTCCACCAGGTATGTCTCTTGCCTGAAGACCAGCCGTACCTCAGGTTTCTCTGGCAGAGTGCTAACACTGAATCTCCCGAAGTGTACCAGTGGTTAGTCCTGCCATTTGGAACGGTCTCAAGCCCCTGCTGTGCAACGTTCGCTTTGCAAACCCATGTGACAAACAACAGTCTGCCCAATGAAGACGTGCAAACAGCAGTTGAACGTTGCTTCTATGTGGACAACTGGCTGCAAAGTCTGCCTTCAGTTGAACAGGCCAAGTCACTAGCCAGCAAGCTACGGGGTCTACTAGCAGAAGGTGGATTTGAACTCCGTCAGTGGGCAACCAGCCACCCCGAGGTGATTGAACACCTACCGATTGATCAGAGAGTGCAAACTCTGGTTTACCAAGAACAGTCATGACCCACAAGAGTTGGCCCTAGGGCTCGTGTGGCATTGCCGTTCGGATACTTTGAGCTATAAACCGGCTCCTTCAGTCAGAGAGCAGCCAACAATGAGAGTTATATACAAAGTTCTCGCCAGTCAATTCGACCCATTAGGATATATCAGCCCATATATCACCAGAGCCAAGATCTTGGTGCAGAAACTCTGGATAAAAAACTGGGGATGGGATGACCCTGACTTACCCGAGGACCTGCTCAAAGCGTGGACACGCTGGGAAGATGAACTTTCCCAGCTCACTGAGATCACCTTTCCCAGGTGCTACACTAACTTTAACTCCAACCCTTCCACCTGCAACAGGATAATTCACAACTTCAGTGATGCTTCAGAGCAAGCATATGGGTCAGTGAGCTACCTCTGCACAAGTTCTGAAGAAGGCGGTACACAAGTATCCTTCCTAGCAGCTAGATCACGTGTGGCCCCGAAAAAACAGCTTTCGATGCCCAGGCTAGAGCTTTGTGCTGCTCTAACTGGAGCTCAACTTGCGGCAGTGCTGAAGAAGGAGCTCACTCTCAAAATACACGACTACATCTATTGGACCAACTCCACAACCGTTCTTACTTGGCTGCAGTCAGAATCCTGTAAGTACAAAGTGTTTGTGGGACACAAACACTTTGGTCAGCCCATCAGAACCAAAGTGATGGTTCTGATGGGCCATCACTTTACGGTGTCGAGAATCTGATCTGAAAAAAAGACTGGGGACTCAGCGCCATGACTGAGTCCCCAGTCATGGCGCTATGTGGACTCACAAAACAACCCGGCAGATGACATCACGCGTGGAAAGACTCTTGTTTACCTCAAAGAGAACAATCACTGGAGTCAAGGCCCAGAGTTCATAAGGCAACACCCATTAACGTGGCCAGTCAAACCAGATGCTGAAAGTAAGGACATTTCTGAGGAGATGAGAAGATCTGTATTCTGTGGACAGATTTCAGACAGCACAATTCCACCGGTGCCTGACCCACACCAGTTCAGTCACTTCTAAGAGTTGCTGGAGGCCATGGTGCATAATTTCCACGGGGCGGCCAAGGGAGATGACAGCCCTTCAGCGGAAGATTTCCGTCAGGCTGAACTAGCTGCTCTGAGAAGGGCACAAAGTGACAGCCTCCTCATAGAAGTGGAACACCTGAAGGCTGGTAAACCTGTACGCTCTGATAGTCGTCTCCTGAAACTATTGCCTGAGTGGGATCAAGAAAGGGAGCTGATAAGAGTTGGTGGTTGTCTCCGCCACTGTAACCTGAATCCAGATACCCTTCATCCAATCGTACTTGATCCAGCACATCACATCACTAAACTCATCATCAAGGCCTACGATGAGCAGTTACACCATCCAGGACCTGAGCAAGTCTTTGCGGATATACGCAGGCGCTATTGGATTCTGAGAGGCCGGCAAGCGGTGCGCAAGCTTCAGCATGAATGTCCAGAATTTCAAAGATGGAGGGCTAAATCAAAGGTACCCAAAATGGCTGACCTGCCTCCAGCTCGCCTCAGACTCCACCATCCAGCATTCTTTTCCACTGGGATGGATTGGTTTGGCCCTCTAGAGGTCAAGGTGGGAAGAAGGACTGAGAAACACTGGGGCATCCTGTTTAAATGTCTAACGACCAGGGCTGTGTACATTGATATCCTCAGTAGTCTCGACAGCGATGCCTTCTTGATGTCTTTGCGCAGACTCATTGCCAGGAGAGGCAAACCCCATGAAGTTTACTCCGATCAAGGCACAAATTTCAAGGGAGGTAATACAGAGCTAGAGCAGGCCTACAGGGAACTAGCCCCCCTTCTCAAAACCCACTTGGCCTCACAACAGATCGACTTTCACTTTAACCCTCGAAAGGCCCCACACTTTGGAGGAGTGTTGGAGAGGGAGATAAGATCCATAAAATCCGCCCTCCATACCACTCTGGGAGTGCAAGTTGTCCCTGAAGAGGTGCTGAGAACGGTGGTAGGGGAGATAGAAGGAATATTGAATTCTAAACCTCTGGGTTATGTGTCATCGGATATCGCAGATCCAGATCCCATCACACCAAACACACTCTTGATGGGGCGGCATGATTCTGCTTTACCGCAGGTTGTGTATCCTGAATCCGACCTTCTGAGTAGAAAACGGTGGAGACATAGCCATATCCTCAGTGACCAGTTTTGGAGACGCTTCACACAGAACTACTTACCTGCTCTGCAAACTCGTAGCAAATGGACAGAGGACAAGGAAGATCTCAAGGTTGGAACTGTGGTCATGCTGACCGATCCACAATCTCCAAGAGCCCTCTGGCCTGTCGGAACTGTCAAGAAAATACTACGGGGGAGTGATAACAAGGTCCGAGCTGCAGAGGTTCAAGTGAAGGACAAAACGTTCGTCAGACCGGTGGCTCGCCTCAACAAATTACTTGCCTTTCCACGAGACTTAGATTCCTGACTGGCCTAATGAACACAAATCTGCTCCACAGATTTGGGGGCAGCTGTTAAAAAGGCCAGGCTGTTTCTGTTTGTGCAGTTTTGGCGCCCCCTTGTGACCAGTTCATAGATACTGTTTAGTTTTAATCAGGCATGTTTATGGCCTAAAGCTAGGACCCATGCCTCTATTGGATGTTAAGACAAACAGTGTCACTATGTGTGCGTGCATTACCAAGTAAGTGTCTTAATATAAATACTTATTTGTGATCATAGGTTGTCTATGTGTGTTATGAATGATGCTAATTGTCGTATTTTGAACTTACTTTGTATTATAACCTCAGCTAATTTGCATAGCACAGAAGAGACACCTGCATGTCATATTTAGTTCATTTTCTGTCTGTATTTGTATTTGCAGAAACCACACATGTTCGAAGTAAACACGTTAAAGACAAGTTGGACTGGTTATTGCTCAAATGGACAATATTATGTTCTAGCCGGACATACAGCAGCGGTTATCTACCCCACAAGATTTTCATACCAGCCAAAATAGTTTTCAATATACATATATACTGTATGTATATATAATATATATATATAAAGGACTCAGTAGAGCTTTAGTGGACTTCACGTGACTCTGGCTTGTCACTTCCATCCCAGAAATCACCCTCTGACATACAGTATATATGGCGCAAAGTTGTGTATAATTTGGCGTGCGGTGTGTAACCATGGAGGAACAAATCTCTCCTCTAGAGGCCACTGGTCAAGACATGGATACACATCATTGTTTATGAGACCACTGTTTGAAAAGGTCATAAAAAGCACAGGAATGTTTATAATCGTCAGGTATTGATATTTATTCACTCATGTTGATATCAATTATTTATTAATATTGTTTTTAAGTATTATTAATCAATAATTATATCAATTTATATTTTGCTCACACACACACACACAGACGCACGCGCTCACACACATACGTGCTCACACACACACACACACACAGACACACAAAAAATAATATTGAATTAAATCCTCATTATTATTTTTATTTTTGAAAGCTTCAGTTTGTAAACAACAACAACACAATGCAGGAAACACTGACCTCTGCTGGAATAAGTTTGTATGACGCAGACTTTTAAAAAAAGATCTGGATAACCAGAGTTAAACCTGAAGTTAACCGGATAATAACCAGAGTTAAACCTGAAGTTAACTGGATAATAACCAGAGTTAAACCTGAAGTTAACTGGATAATAACCAGAGTTAAACCTGAAGTTAACCGGATAATAACCAGAGTTAAACCTGAAGTTAACCGGATAATAACCAGAGTTAAACCTGACGTTATCTGGATATTAACCAGAGTTAAACCTGAAGTTAACTGGATAATAACCAGAGTTAAACCTGAAGTTATCTGGATAATAACCAGAGTTAAACCTGAAGTTATCTGTTTAATAACCAGAGTTAAACCTGAAGTTATCTGGATAATAACCAGAGTTAAACCTGAAGTTAACTGGATTATAACCAGAGTTAAACCTGAAGTTATCTGGATAATAACCAGAGTGAGATGATATTTACGTCACATGATCACGTCTTTATCTTACTGTTACACTGACGTCTGTAAACCACTCACTCTCCCCCCCACACACACACACACACACTCACTCTCCCACACCAAACCTCATAGAGAAAACCAGTGATTTTAGTTGCGGGGACACAGGAGCTGCTGTCCTCTGCTGCCTCGTGTGGTCCCTTTGTGTCACTTAGTTAAGTCTAAATTAAATATTTCAAAAGCCGAATTCATTCAAATAAGACATTAGAAATGTAGTGATGGAGGCAGCAGTGGATCAACAACTGTGTGTGTGATGTTAAAATCACTGGTTTTCTCTATGAGGTTTGGTGTGGGAGAGTGAGCGGTTTATAAACACTTTAAGACATTATATAAGTTTTTTCCTAAACAAAACAAAAAGGAGATTTTTGTCACAATTAAGACGAGACTCTGAATTCTGACATCAAGGCTTTATTTCCAATTTGTCATTTGATCAGCACATGGACACACACTTTACCTTGTATATATATTATATATATATATGTAAACAGAGCAGTTCAGAGTCTGTGAGCAGAAACAAAGTCAAACAGAACAAATCAGTGGTGTTAGTACGAAGGAGAGGAAGCACAAACACGTGAAAAAACACAGGTCACATGACCCACCGCCAGCTCACGCCTTTCAAAATAAAACGCTGCCGCACATCACAGAGGTTTCCTGTACAAGGTCAAAGGTCAAAGGTGAGGATCAGGTTGACAATACTTAGCATCACAGCACTTCAGAAGGGGACAGGATACATTCAGGAGCAGCGCCCCCCCCAGGCAGTAAAGGAAAAAAACTGGTGTTTTTTAATCATCACCTCAGTAATGCTGAGTCAGCGCACGAACGACGAGTCAGAATGCTGAGTCAGCGTGTGAACGACGAGTCAGCGCGTGAACGATTCGTAACGTGAATTCACACAAACCGCTGTCGAGAATCTGATCTGAATTTTGTGAAATTCGTAATTATTCTTCAGTTGTAAGCTCCTCCCACATTCTTTTCCCGCCTCCCCCACCAGCCTCTGAGCTCTACGTGAGTTACCATGGCAACAACAATAACTGAATACTCAGCATTTTCTACTAAATTTGATGTTAAAATTAAAGAATCACAATTTTTGTAACATTCATTCATTCATTCATTCAGAATCTCTCTCTGTGTGGTAACAAACATGTCTTTAGCGCCCCCTGCACTGCGTTTCTAAGTGACTTCAGCTGTTAGCCCTTTAGGTGGCGATAGGGTTTGCCTGTGAGAGGCGGGGCACCAAGTAATTTTTTTAGGGGGGTGGAGTTATGACAATGGCTGGGTGTTGCCCTACATTCCGAGCTTGGCGCACAAATGGCTCCAAAAAAAAGCCCCGCCCCTTCCAGGCCACCTCGGGAAAGCGCACACCTCAGCGTTTGGAAGCTTCGTCTATTCTGAACATCAAAGGCTTTTTGTTGTTGTTTGTTTGTTGTGACGTTACAACGTCAAAGTCATGTTTTCATTCATGAGACGGTTTTTAAAAAATTATTTAAAAAGACAAAGATGAGAAGCAAACTGTCACGCAGGAGGGGCGTGTCTCTGCGGAGGGGCGTGTCAAAGAAACGCACAGAGCCACTTCGATTGTCACCTGCACTTCAAGAAATACACAGTAGATGGCGTCAGGTAACCATAGCAACCATTTTAACCCTGACTGAATTATCTGGGATAGACAGAAACTCTCCATCTTTGTCGTTTTTCTTCAAATGCTTTAAAAACGCGACAAAGTGTACGAGCATCATCGACGATAACCTTCACATTCACATGCAGATACATGTGAGTTACACCACACACCTGCACGACCTCTGACCTCTGAGAGTGATACACATGAATGCGTATTCACATACACATGAATGGTAAACGGTCAAAAAATGATCAGAACCCCGCCCACTTTGGAGCGTCACAGTGTCGTCAAACTTTAACGTAGAGACGTGGTTCAAGTTTAAGTGACACATGAAAATAATCACAAACTTTTCTCCTGCTCACAATGTCCAACCCACACAGACGTCGTCGAACTCTGTTGTTGTTTTCATTTTCATAGAAGAACAGAGTTCTGCTCAAAGCTCCCATGTCACACCTTGGACACGCCCCCTCTGATGTTGTGTCACACATTGGACACGCCCCCGATGTTGTGTCACACATTGGAGACGCCCCCCTCTGATGTTATGTCACACATTGGAGACGCCCCCTCGGATGTCGTGTCACACATTGGACACGCCCCCTCTGACACTTTACAAAGCACACAGAGAGACACTCACACACACATGACAAAGTCAACGTCCATCTTTTCATGATCAACAGCTGTTCTTTGTTATTATTTTATATTCTGTCATGTTATTTTATGTTGCTGTGGGGGGGGGCGTCACATTTATCAAACACAAGAATGACACAAACAGTTGGTCAACGATTGTTAAAGTGAATTTCTTTTTCTTCTCTTTTTTCAGTGGTGATAAATATTAGTTTACAGCGGGGAAGCAGGGACACACGTTGGCAGACAGAGGGCGACGTCTTCACCTGGGTTTTTTTTGTTTTTTCTAACTTCACCTCCTTTCAAAAACACTCCACGCTCTTCTTCACCTCTCTCTCCGTCCTCCCTCGTTCTTCATCTTCTCTTCAGCAGGACACCTCCATGGTGTGGCTGACCGTGGCCACGCCCTCTGTGCTGTCAGAGTGAGTGCAGGCCCGGGAGCGGTTCCCCTCCGTGGAGCCGGCGCTGGTCAGCGAGGCCGTCCTGGAGCGAGCCAGGCGGGTCATACTGGCGGACGGCACTGGGAGGAAGAGGAGGAGAAGGTCAGAGGTTAAGCCGGACCCGGAGGTCCGGATTAAACGTAGAAAACTGAACACAAAGTGAGATCAGCTGATGTTGGGGAGATGTAGGGAGTTCATGCGAATGTCAAAAGCTGAAGAACCTTCATCTGCCGCCAAAGACACACTTCCTGAGTCATGGTGGGTTAAAAGTGCGTTTGACTTGCTTCAGAGGTCAGAGGTCAGAGTTTAGCCCTCTGTCCCCGCCCTCATCACCGTAACTCTTAGACCGTCTGTGATATTTAGAAAGTTCAAAAACTATGGTCTGGCGATCTGTCAGTCAGGGTGTGACTCCGCCTCTCGCCCTATGTCAAGTGGAGGGTAAAAGTTTAGCAGATAGATGGAGAATTAGAGCTTTGCTCTCATATACTTGTCTTTACGGTAAAACCGTCAGAGGAACGAGCGTCCAATCACAGTTGTGTAAATGCACAAATATAAAAATACAAAACAAAATGCTCGCGCCTCGACCGGGCGGCTCGCTGGTTTCTAGTTTTCACCGGAGTGCAGGTCTTTTCCTTTGCAGCCATATCAGTTTGAACTCACTTTACTCTGCAGAGCAAGCGCCGGTTAGCATAACTGTTAGCAAAGATGGCGGACACCGTGTTTACATTCTGGGAATGAAGTCTCGTCCCCCTATGGGTGAGTCTAAAAAGTGCAGAACTGGCGTTGTAGTTTCAATCCTTCAAACCTCACGCTGAGTCAAATGACTCGATTCGCGTCATTTGACTCAGCGTGAGGCAAAATTATTCTAGCAATACATGAAAATCCGTGAAGTATTCCTTTAAGGTTCATGTTTGCAACATAACACGTCCACAGACACCAGCAGGGGGCAGTACGTCGTGATTCTCTGACCTTCTCTGACACATGATCTATTTCTGGACACGTGGAATGGTGGTGCACTATACAACACTGTATGTACAGACAAGTAAGAGGGCACTTCCTGTTTCACAAATTCATGTGTTCACTGTCGGTCTCTCGTGTCGCGTATGAAGTTTCAAGATGATCGATGTTACGAAAAGGAACACTTCCTGTTTCCCATGAAATGGCGACCAAATTCAAACTCGCTGACTTCCTGTTGGGTCAAGTTTGTGTTACGAGATAAAAACTCGAAATTATGAGATAAAACATTATAATTATGAGATAAAAACTCGAAATTACGAGATAAAACATCATAATTATGTAATTTCGACTTTTTATACCTCTTTTTTTTATCTGGCGGAAACAGGCTTCCATATTTGTGTGTGAAATTCAGTGGAAGTTAATTTTAGCTCTGTTTTCACCTTAGGGGGGTGCTATAGAGCCCTTGGGTTAGCACGGGTTGGGGCTAATGAAAAACTGTAACTTGAAATCCTGACCTCTGGTTCCCTTATTTTGGATGTTTGGTTTTGGACGGGCGATGCGCGCAGATTGTGGATCGTGGATCGCGGGTCGTGGGTCGCGAATCCCAAATCGTGGGTCGTGGATCGTGGGTCATGGATCACGGGTCGTGGATCCCAAATCGTGGGTCGTGGATCGTGGATAACGGGTCGTGGATCATAGATCGCGGATCATGGGTCGTGGATCATGGATCGCGGATCACGGGTCGTGGATCATGGATCGCGGATCACGGGTCGTGGATCATGGATCGCGGATCATGGGTTGTGGATCGCGGATCACGGGTCGTGGATCATGGATCGCGGATCATGGATCATGGGTCGTGGATTGTCGACTGACGGCCGGGTTTGCTCAGAGCTGAAGGCCATGCAGAGAGCGGGACAGATGTGATGGTGAAGGAATGAGCAGGAGAGTAAAGACAGTGCAGATTTTTCCACAGAAGGAAAAATTATTTTTGAAGGAAAAAGATGGACAGGAAAAAAAAAGGATCAGGTCATAACAAGCCCCAAAATGTGGCTGTTAGCAGAAAATAAAATGAACAGAAATTAAAAAAAAAAAATGCCAGTATTGCTGAAGAGGGCAGCAGTAAGAGGTCAAAGGTCAGAGGTGAACGGGGAGGAGGAGGAAGTACCTGGCCCTCCACTCAACCTCCGATCCTTCACATTCGCGACTGAGAGAACAGGGTGAGGGAGACAGATTAAGATTATCATCACAATATAATCCTTTACAGTATATACCACACACACACACACACACACTGAATACTCACTGTAGCCCATTCCCTGCAGGAAATACTTGAAGGCTTCTGTCAGTTTTCCTGGCTGAAAAACAACACGTCACGTTGTTCATTTCACTGAGTTTTTTTTCTTTTTAAATGTGGTCTATGAGGTTAAAGAGCTGAGCTGTGAGCGCCCCCTGCTGCTGAGAACCATCCTGACACACAGAGGAAACACAGAGTTCAGCCCCTGAACAAAAAACAGACACACTTTCAACAGGAAAGTGAAGTTTGTAAACCACTCACTCTCTCACACACACGCACACACACACACACGCACACACACACACACAAACACACACACACACACACGCACACACACACACACACTGCTGCCTCCATCACTGAGTTCTAATGTCTTATTTTGTCAAATTCAACATTTGAAATAATGAATTCAGATTGACCTCAGTGACACAAAGTGACCACACGAGGCAGCAGAGGAGCAGCAGCTAAAATCACTGATTTTCTCTCTAGGTTTTGGTGTGGGAGAGTGAGTGGTTTACGTAGATGTGGTAAAAACTGAAGCAGGGTTTCAGCAGCAGGGGGCGCTCACAGCACAGTCAGCTCAGGAACATAAAAGCTCTGTTTAAATGATGCTGTATGTGAGGTGGGCGTGGATTTCTTCATCGTTTGTTTACCTGTGTGAGTTGAGGAAGTCCACCAGAGTCGGCCATCTGCCGTGGGAGGAGACAGCAGAGGTCAACACAGGTCGTCTGTTCTTTATCATTTACATTTAAACAAAGCCTTTTTATCCACAAACTGAACCTGAGAACAGCACTTACCTTTAGGAAGGTGGTGTTTGTCGGATCCAGTTTGGAGTTGCATTCAACCTTAAAGAGACAAATAAAGAGCTCAGTGTGTGTGTGTGTGTGTGTGTGTGCGTGTGTGCGTGTGCATGCATGTGTGTGCGTGTCAGAG